>NC_079219.1:16875809-16970809 GCF_029633865.1 Lampris incognitus
AACAATGTACATTATACATTATTATAATTGCTGATGTAATTGAAAATGTGCATTAGTATCAGAGGAGGCATGTGGTAGTCTGCAGCTCTCCCCGGACCGGCAGAGTGGGGTGGAGCAGCGACCCGGCTCAGAAGAGTGGGGTAATTGGCCAAGTACAATTGGGAAGAAAAAAAACAAGATGAAAAAAGAAAATGTGCATTAATAAGCGAATGTGTTCCAGTATGGGAATATATCCTTATCTCGCAAAGTATTAAAAAAAAGTATTAAAGACAACAGGATCGTCTTGCGTTGCTACGCATGTGCTTTTATTTTTTGAGAGTGGCAGGAAAACACTACACTATTCTCAACGCCTTGACGCAGACGAAAGCTAGCTTCTCCGAATTAGCCACGTCATGTAAACTTAGCAGTGGAGGTATTTTAAAGAAATCGTAGCGTCGGATGAACATTTTGAATCGAAGACTGCGTGGTCTCGTGTTTGTCAGTTCGTTATTTTGGGGGGAGGTCCAATCCACAGCTGTTGCGTTGCTGTAATCGTATGGAAACATGTCAGATATCGGGGACTGGTTCAGAAGCATCCCCTTCATTACCCGGTACTGGTTTGCTGGGTCGATCGCTGTCCCCTTGATTGGGAAATTGGGATTAATAAGTCCCAGGCATCTCGTTTTATGGTCTGAAAATTTCTTTCACAAATTTCAGGTAAGTCATGGCGCGCCGCAGTCGTTTATATCAGCTAAAATTACACGAGTAGTGGCTATGTGTTGATAGCGTCAGCTAGCAGGTGGCTAGCAAGGCTCACAGGCCTTTCAAACGGCCAATCAGAGAACGAAGCGTGCGGACTAGGGCGGGACTAGGTGTTGGCCGAGTTCTGCCTGTCCGCCGAGACTTGAGTGCACCTCGCGGGATACACCTCTGCAGAATAATAATAATAATAATAATAATAATAATAGTAATAATAATGCATTACTCTTACGTCAGTTGCGGAAGATAGCTGTTCAGCAATTATTTGATCGGTTCATAGTTTTGGTAGCTCGTGTTTCTGTTGTTCTGGTCAGCTCCACTAGGTGGTGACATTACTTTGGCTTGACAGACACGCATACGACTGTATGGGGTCAGTCAGTCCCTTTGCGTGAGACTACCAAATAAAAATAAAGTTACCTGTTCTCTTGCCAACTTGCCCGTCAGTAAGCTATTGTTACAGCTATAATACGGCTGGCCTTGTGGCCAAGAGGCACTGAACTGTTACTGGACTCCTGCAGTTTGGATCCTGGCATGGAAATGAGAAGTTGTGAAACGATGATGGCACAAGTTGATCTCACCCTGTTTCTGAATCATAGTCCAGGAATCTGATCTGTGCCACCAGTAGCTGAAAAAATAACCAATGCTCAGAGTTGTCATGAATTAATAAATATAGTACCAATGAATTAACCCTTAAAAGCCCTCAGGGGTTCTCCGGCCCTATTTTGATGATAGGTGATCTAGAATACCTCCAGTAATGAGGCCTTTGCTGTCTTTGGTGCTACATGAACTAGTGCTACTATGCTGTTCTGCTTCCAGTCAGACTGGGAACCAAGTTGAAGACTATTGTGATGATAAATTTAACTGCCCATCTATCACAGACCAGCACAGGGGGACACAAGGACACGAACTAACTCACATTTATGTCACTTTCAGTCTTTTCAAGAAGTTAGGCTGAGACTTTAAAAGAAAATAAAGTACTGAAAAATATACATGATTTGTTCTTATCCAATCTATTTCGAAATGATAAACTAAACGTTCTAAATAAAAATGGAAGTCCCAGAAATGCAGCCGGACTGATGCAAGCATATGCCCAACTGTGTCAGAATCAGAATCATGTTTATTGGCCATGTAGGTTTGCACATACATGGAATTTGACTCCGGTTTTGTGGCTCTCTCAGTGTACTTAACATAAAACACTACAACACAACAATCTTCAGATATATACACAAGGATTGGCTTATACAGGCGAAATAAGAGGCGATATAGTGCAATGGTTCTGAGAATATATCAGAGATGCTGAAATAAATGTTAGCAGGTTACTTACATACATGCCTGAGGTAGATGGATATGACAGAGCGTATCAGTATACGTACAATGTACAGTACAGTATATACACAATGGTTGGATGTAAGAAAACGTGTTCCATACCACAGTGTTCGAGTTTGGCAACATGCATGCGCCTTGTCTGTTGAAAATGATTTAAATCACGTTTGACATAGCCAAACAACAAAGGCTTTCCACCATCCTAAAGCCAGCCTTTACATCATGACTGTATTTATGTGGTGTTTGTACAGTTTACTCATATGCTACTAAAGGAAAATACTCTGTTTGCAGTTTCTTTGGGCTCTCATGCCTCTACATAATAAGCTACACTTCCACTGACAACAAGCAGGAAAATTATTCGCTCTGCTCTACCAAGACTTTTGTTGAACACCAGGTGTCCCCCTTGGTTTGGTGTATTGCACACGTTGAGTCTCTTCAGCAATATTGTGCCCAATGTGTTGATAATTTTTGATTTGTTTGACTGAGCCCATCATTGAAAGAAGTCCCTCAGCAACACCCTAACAGCCCCAATCTTCTGCTTACTTTACCATCTGCTCCCTGTCACTCACCTCTGTGGTTGTGGGTCTAGGATTCACTATTGGCTGACATATACTTCAGAAATTTGATCCGAGTGAAGATTATAAGTGCATTATATTTTCTTTTCTGTCAGTATTTATGATTCCCTTGAAACCGGTGACATTTGTCGTCTGTTTCCCACAAGGCTTTGGGTTTCTAGGCCATACAAGCCACAAAGCCTCATATGGTCTGTGTGTGTGTGTGTGCGTGTGTGTTTGTGTGTGTTTACGTGCATGTGTACTTTTTGCATGCAAAACGTTAGGGATGTTTGGTCTTTCCTTTTAAATTGACAGAGGAGGTTACACCAGGCTGTATATAATGTGATGACAGCATTATGCATGTTTTATTCGGATATGGAGACCGTTGATGTCATCGTTGTATTGCTCACAGTAGAACTTGGGGATAAAAATAGGACTGACATAATCCCACTGGTAGTTATGAAATCTATGGGCTGCACAATACCTTATGAGGATTTTTCTGTTATTCTTTTCAGATTTGGAGACCGGTAACATCCACTCTATATTTCCCAGTGGGCCCTGGCACAGGTTTTCTGTACCTGGTCAACCTGTACTTCCTGTATCAGTACTCCACCAGGTTAGAGACAGGTGAGGTTTAGGAGGTTTAGCCCACTGTAATATGTTTCCTTCAGCTGTACACACGTCATGTCATTTTGCTTACGCTGACCTTTGTTTAATCCCTCCATGTTGTTTCCCTAGGCGCGTTTGATGGCAGACCGGCTGATTTTGTCTTCATGCTTCTCTTCAACTGGCTCTGCATCGTCGTATCCTTTTAATGCGCCGTTGGTTTCGTTGTAAACCTACAGTGTCAGCTGGCTTCTTAAAATTTCTAGCCCTTCAAGGCCTCTTGTTGAGAGGGTGGGTTGTTGAATGATTTAGATAAAATGTTACTGTTTAAGTTTGGCGTTGATGTTTCAGATCTGTCAGCCCACCTCTCTGTCAACCTCTTTTCTTCTCTCTGTTTCACTCTATTGACCGCACTGTCAACTCTGTTTCTCTCTATCTCCCCCGCCCATACCAGGCTGCAGCAGTGTGCCACGTCAGGGTGGCTCAGGCATGGAGTTGCAGCCTATTGTAGATCAAATGCAGTACCTGCTGCAGAAGCTACCCCACATTTTATTTTTTCCTGGGGGGGGGGGTCATGAGTTCAGTTGCACAGCCCAATCCAACCTCCTGGATTTTCAGAAAGATTTGGGTGTATCTATAGCTCTATTGAAGACAGATCTGAAAAATACCATCCAAATAGATTTAACCATTTACTCAGGGTTTTTTTTTTTTTTTTTAAATGTTTTTTATCCTTACTCTCAGCTTGTAGGTTAAACACAACACACAAAATACAGGTCACTGTAAAAATGAGCTGACTAAGAACATCAACTTAATTACCAACCACAAACTAGGGGATACGGATGTCCCCACATACTCAAACACGTTCAGTCCGACAAGGTGAGGTACTGCAGCTCGAGAGTGTTGGTAGATAGTAGATAGCTGGTTGAAAAAGAGGTCAGGCGTCCAGGTGGTGTGGTGGTCTGTTCTGTTGTCTACCCACATGGGGATCGCCGCTTCGAATCCCCGTGCTACCTCTGGCTTGGTCGGGTGTCCCTACAGACACAATTGGCCGTGTCTGCGAGTAGGAAGCCGGATGTGGGTATGTGTCCTGGTTGCTGCACTAGCGCCTCCTCTGGTCAGTTGGGGCGCCTGTTCGGGGGGGTGGGGTAGCGTGACCTCCCATGCGCTACATCCCCCGTGGCGAAACTCCTCACTTTCAGGTGAAAAGAAGTGGCTGGTGACTCCACATGTATTGGAGGAGGCATGTGGTAGTCTGCAGCCCTGCCTTGATCGGCAGAGGGAGTGGAGCAGAGACCGGGACGGCTTGTTAGAGTGGGCTAATTGGCCAAATTCAATTGGGGAGAAAGGGGGGGGGGTCAGAGGAGAAATGGTTATTTCCTGTACTTCAAAAAGATTTTCGCAGCCTGGCCAGGGTTATGAACTCTCCACCCTCCAGTCACTGTCTTTACTAAGTATCACGGATATAAATCCCACTCTGCTGATCATATGCAACCATGGTCATGTTGTCCTTGACTCAGAAGCTGTAGATTACAGGGCTGATGATGGACATGCAGGTGAGAATCCTCTTTTCCGTCGCCAGTGTTTTCTATTCATTGCGCTCTCAGAGATAAAGAAAAGAAATGTATTAATGATCTCAATTTTCCACCCCGAATGCAAACACGCATGAGAAAATGGCTCCAAAGTGGAATTTTAAGTATAGTATCCAAATACCAAATTCATCTGTGCACCAGATAAAAACTAATCTTTGTAGTAAAACACATACTACCCTTCCACCTACCAATATAAATATTTCAGGGAAACCTAGCAGCCAGCCATTGATAGGCCCTCTAATCACATTTGTGCTATTCCCAGCGACTTAAGTCGTTGTTTAATATTGTTATCTCTTTCTCCAGTTGCTGATGATCCCATTGATCATGTCAGTGTTGTACGTCTGGGCTCAACTGAACAGAGACATGATTGTTTCCTTCTGGTTCGGCACACGATTCAAGGTAGCAACCCAGGACAATGTCGTCAAATACATCATAACATTCAGCCTTCGTCTGATAAAGAACATTCAAGGTCCTAAATATGATAACGTGCTTATCTGACGTGAAACACTCAAGTTCACTAACTTTCACCACTTGAATCATTGTCTCTCACATACTGTATTTATATCTCACATTACATTGTGGGTTAAAAATTAAAATAATATGCCAGGTGGCCATGTGGTAGAGAGCCCTTTTTAATTCTCCACTAAATTTCCCGTTTTCTTCAATGTGCCCGAGTGCCCTGAACTCCCTGGGAGGGTCGTATTCAACAAGGGGACTTTTATTCTATAGAGATCAGCAGCATATCACATTATTATTGCTCTTTGCTCGATCAAACTTGACCAGTGAAATCAAAGCTTCTTATCTTATTTTGTGCAGTGAGCATTGCCCCATATCACCATGTCACACCTTATCCATCATCATAACTACTTTTGATTATGACAGTATTAATATTTATCACATTGCTAAATATATTCATGAATAACGATAATGTTGTTTGTCTTATGTTCCCTCTCTCCAAGGCATGTTATCTACCTTGGGTAATCCTGGGCTTCAACTACATCATTGGAGGCTCGTAAGAAACAACTCCCTCACTTTGTTTTATATATTTTTATTCTTTTATTCATTCGGGGAAATCAAGGTCACTATTAATTTTTCTATCTTTTAATTGCCTTCTTAGGCGTGTAGGTTTAGTGCAACACCAAAGAATAATTTGTGTTTTTCTGCAGCCGCTATCACCCTCCAAATTGCTTAATGAGATGATGGGTCGCCATATTTGCTTTAGCTTATGAGTTCGTATACATGTTAGAGAATACAACTAAAAGTTGTTTAAGGGCAATATTCCCTGCCTGGGATTTAATAAATCAGTCAGTCAGTCTGTTCTCTCCACTGTGTTATTGTCCAGAGTGGTAAATGAGCTGATCGGGAACCTGGTGGGTCACCTCTACTTCTTCCTGATGTTTAAATACCCAATCGACCTGGGAGGACGCTCTTTTCTCTCCACGCCAGAGTTCCTGTAAGAATTTTCACATTTACAGTGTGTTTTTATGTGTATATTTATGGGTGCACGTCCTAATATACCTGGCTGCTATTTTGCTACTTATGAGCTGACAGATGCAATCACACACTATACACCCACTCCCACTGTCTTTCTTCTGCCCCTCTCATCTCCTCCCAGTTACCGGCTCCTCCCCACCAGGAGAGGAGGGATTTCGGGCTTCGGCGTTCCTCCCACCAGGAGAGCAGCTCCCCAGGACCAAGCAGCAGCGGGAGGAGGAGGCGGAGGTGGTGGGGGAGGAGGAGGAGGAGGTGGGCGTCACAATTGGGGCCAGGGCTTCCGTTTGGGGGATGACTGAAAGACTGAGTGGAGAGAAGAGGAGAGGGGTCCTTTGCCCTTTGATCCCGCCGCTAACGGATGTGCAATTCATGCTCTAGCTTAAAATGCTTGCTTTTTCTTCACTACTCTCATTTGGGGGGGAGGGGGTCAATTTCATTGTCTGTCTGTTAGGTGAGATGAGACATTTATGTCAAAACATGTCATTTGTTGGAGGTGTGCCATCCAAGGACAACAACAGTAAAGCAGTTGGAAATCAATTGGGGTTTTGTATCTAACAGCCCCCCACCCCAGATATGCTGAAGATAATATGGCACTCGTGCACAAGCGTATGTGTGTTCTATAAGGACACAACAGGAGAGTAATTTGGAGAAGCAAGCATTTTAACCAGCAGCCCACCGCACACCATGACTTAAACTCTGGCTACAAGCTCTGCTGATAAAGCAGAGCCGGCTACTGCGGATGTGTCCATGTCAAGCAGATAGGACAAAGCAAGAATAAATGGATTTCAGATGACTTTTCTCATGCTTCTTCTTCCTCTTCTCCCTCCTTATTAGCTTTTTTCCCCTTACCCTTACCCTTCCACCTCCTCCTCCCCCCTCCTCCCCCTTTTCACACCCGGCCATTGGACTGTCAAGACGAGATGTTGCAGCTGCAGACCAGCACGTCGCTGGTTTTTCATCTGTTCTTTTGTCTCTGTTCAGTCTTTCTCCCTTTCGCTCCTTCCGCCGTGATGCCATATCAGATTACATTGTAATTACCGACTTGTTGGGAGTGCACTGTCACGCAAGCCAACCTTCAGGAAAACATAGGCAAAATTTAGAGCGCCTTATTTATAGGCATGGATTTACACAGGCATGAATGCTGAGTTTTCCTTTGTGTGTGTGGCACAGATAGTGCTGCCAGATCAGATCTTGTTGCAAAGACTGTAAAGTGAGGTTTTTCTGTTCCTTTGTAAATATATCTAATGTTTCTTCAGCAGTTTGGGGAGTTTCGGAGCGTAACTGTCTTATAATACCCGTGGGTTTTTTTTTAAAACACACTACCAAAGCAGTACTGAACGTAACATGGCTCTCAGACATCTGAACATAGTGGTTGTCAATCTTTTTAGTGCTTCAGCACATTTACAAGTTGCAGAATATCAAAGCACTCCAGATGATCTCCTTTTTGGAAAGATCCCATAAATATGAACGTGATTGCGAAAGGGCTGTAGGCAAAGGAGAAATGTGTATGTTCATTATTTGGGGGGGGGGGGGGGAGTTGTGATAGGGATGGTTGCATTTAAGTTCTAATGAAGTTTAACAAAATGTTTTGGGTTTTTTTTTGTGGCTTTCTTTTGTTTTCAATTTTAATCAAACTCAAGGAACGTGAGCTCATCCTGTTGCACACCAGCGTGTCTACACATTGGTTGAGAATCACTGTGATGATGTACAAACCCTTTTTTATGACACTCAACTCACCACTGCTCCTTACTTTAATGGGTTTGTGATATAAATCTGTGTTTTGATGACACTGCTCTGAATCTCTGGGAATTTGGGTAAAGTCTGAAATCACATATAAGAAATATATACATTTGAAAGGAAACGGTGGAATTGTTGTGTTGTCTGATCTAAGGTGAACCGAAAGGAGCAAAGCTGAAGTTGTGCTGTGTGAGAAACGTGCTCTGATAGTCGATGCTTCAGTAAGTTAAACAGTGCCATTAACAAGGCTGCCAGTAAACCCATTTATTGTCTAACAACGCAGTCGGCTGTACGTTCTAGACAAAGTATTTATTGTGTAACCTCACAAAGGACGGTTTTTCTTGGGGGAGGAGTGCAGCCTTCAGTCTTTGAGGGTGAAAAATGTTTTGAGTTTTTTTTTCTTTAAATAAGTGCCGTGCTATCCTGATGACATTCTGCTTTACAGCAATGTAAGCAGACTTGGCATAGATATGCCCTTGTTAAGACAGATGATCTTTTAATGGCCGTTTTACCAGACAACGGATCCCATCCACTTTGCCCTTTGGCAGCAATGAGAAGAAGTGATGATGGTGTTTTTTTTGCCCTGTTTAGATTTAGCCAAAGATTTATTTTACAAATGTGCCACAGGCGGCACTGGATTTGCTACTCGCCCACCATCAACCTTAAGGTTTAATCAGGGGGCGTCCACATAGCATGGTGGTCTGTTCTGTTGCCTACCAACACGGGGAAGGCGGATCGAATCCGCGTGTTACCTCCGGCTTGGTCGGGCGCCCCTACAGACCCAATTGGCCGTGTCTGCAGGTGGGAAGCCGGATGTGGGTATGTGTCCTGGTTGCTGCACTAGCGCCTCCTCTGGTCAGTCGGTCAGGGCGCCTGGTCGGGGCGGGAACTGGGGGGGAATAGCGTGATCTTCACACGCGCTACGTCCCCCTGGTGAAACTCCTGTCAGGTGAAAAGAAGCGGCTGGCGACTCCACATGTATCGGAGGAGGCATGTGGTAGTCTGCAGCCCTTCCCGGGTCGGCAGAGGGGGTGGAGCATCAACCGGGACGGCTCGGAAGAGTGGGGTAATTGGCTGGATACAATTGGGGAGAAAAAAAAGGGAGGAGGGGGAGGAGAAAAATTTTTTAAACAACTTTGCAAACTATCGCTGCATACTTTTATTTTGGACTAACAACTTAAACAGTTCCTCGGGGTCAAAACTAGGCCCCGTCGTTAATTGGGCAAGGCAAATAAAATGTTGAAATGAAAAATGTTGACACAGCAACTACAGTTGGGCTCTGAAGATGGAGAGATGTGTTACTGATGTGGCAACGTATACCGTGTGTATAATTACACGCATACAAGAGTACATTGATAGTGGCCTCAGATATTTGAGCTCTCCGACATTAAACTGGGCTGCATAACATCACTTGGAAAAATGAGGAAAACGCTCCTCGCTTTCAGTTCAGATGTATTTAACTGTTTGTTTTTTTTTACACAAGTCTGGATGTAAACTTGTAAAAGGTTTCTGGTCGGTGACCTGACGACTCGATCCAGAAATTATTTCTCCGTCATGTCTCCTTATGTACTTCGCTCGTCTTGGGCCCCATCTGTTTCACTTGTGTTGTACAGCAGCATTCTGTCGTGCCGGAGTAAACTTGAGGCAAATCACAGTAGGTCTCGCTGGTCTTCTTTCTGTAAATCCAGCCTTTTGTCACACTTTGTAACCGATCCAATCCACTCCAAGACCACGATCAGTTTGTCAGTTGGTTATGTATTTATTCAGTTACAGCAGGCTTGATGTAGAAAACAGAAAAGCAAGCAGTATTCCACAGCAGCCAAACAAAAATACAGTATCCCAGATACTCGTCTGAACATGAAACTAGAGCAGCAGCCAAGACATTCAGCTAGCATACAGTCATATTGCCCGCTGTTCAAACCAGGGTTAGAGTCCAACAGGCCAGCTGGTCTGTTTATTTCCAAATGCAACCCCGAAACGGAGTCATGGGTCAACAGCCAACCTATGACCAAGTTAACGGGAAACATCAAATATGAAAATTCAGTATCAGCAGAGGGTGCAATTCAGGATGAAACCAAATTAAATTTCCTTCAAATCCTGACGTTCACAATTATCACCTTGCAACACAGGAGTTCCTTAAATCCTCTCAGAAAATGATGGGGAGAATTGTTTTCAGAAAGACATGTCAAGTATGCCATTTCAAGCATAGCATCAAGTAAGTAACGTATTTTCTGCATTCGTCACTTTCACCGCAGTTTATCATACAAAGCAGCCAATCTGAAGTTTTGCAGAAAATCTGCTGCAAAAATAGGCTTTGTAGCCATGGTAAACCCTGAACTGATGAAGTAACAAATTTCAGTTTTAAGGTCGTTTTTTGAACGGACTGTGTGGAAATTAATTGAACCCAACCCTGTTTTGAATGGAAGGACCTATCTAAATAAAGCCTGGAAGCCTAGAGAGAGAAGGTTAGAGGTGTGTGTTTACAGAGATCTGTTGAACAAAATGTACATTTTAAACTGTTCAAAATGACGGGGTTCCTCACCCACGTTACCATGCTTGATACGTTGTAACGAAAAAAGAAAAAAAACAAACTGCCTGGTGGGTTTAGTCAAGGCTTCAAGTTTTTAAAATAGTTGAAAAATCTGAATTATTACCAATGTGTACTTTGCCAGTTCAGTAGCGAGAACCTTAAAGACCATTACAGACAAGGAATATCAGCTTACAGCTGAAAAGGCAGCACGGTGTGATGGAAGAGACACTCCTAGGTCTTCTATATATATATATAATTAATCTTTATATATGAAAAAAACCCAAGACATTCTTTACCCTTGAACATACTCCAAGTACTGATGTTTGAAATCAGCAGTCAATTGCAAAGATACTACGTGAACTCATTCATTTATCTGGCCTAAACACAGACCATCTATCTGGTCATCGCCGTCTGCCCGTCCATCTGTGTCAGTTCTCTGGCTTTGACTTTTCAGCAGTAAGGCTGTGAACATGTTCGTACTGCCTTCCCTTGTAACTGCTCCTTCATCTTCACTTCGCTGATGCCGTTTTAAATGCCGAGGAAAGGTGACATTTTTCAGTCGAATCAAACACTGCCTATCATGAAAATTATCTGTTTCTATCTTGGGAATATAAGTGCCATCAATGAGTAGAGTTGTTCGGTTGGATTTTTCAAAATGTAACTGACTATTACCAACTAACCGGTAGGGTTTTATTGAATTAGAAAAAAAAAGAAACATTCCTCATTTTGGGGGCACCAGCCAAAGACTTATTTAAAAATGTAACAAAATCTGCCCTCCCAGCAAAACTATACAAAGTTTTTTTTTTTTTTTGCGCGATACAGAAAAATATTTACAAGGGCCCTTTTTAAAAAAATGTGTTGTTGTAGTAGTAAGTAGTAGTAGTAGGAGTGATAATAAGAACAATGCATCAAGTCCAGCTTTGGCACTCTTCTGTCAGTCTCAGCACCACACATCAGTGCTTTAAAGTGGAACTTCAGGGTCCACGGCGTTTTGCGGTGTCTTCACAGGCAGAACGTGAGATCATTGGTTCAGGATCCGGCCATCTTGGGTCCTTTCAAGTTGGCTGGAGCCTCAGCAGCCCATGATTCCCTTTATCTGAAACTAAATCAAATAACAGGAAAATAATGGTTTATGGAAGGTCACACACACACACACACACACACACACAGCATCGACACACATCACGACACACACTGCACACAGCACACCAAAACAGCCTGATTTATGTGCTGCGTGGTTATATGATATATCCCGGGTCCAAGATCGCACAAAATTTACTTGGTGAGTCCATGACTGATGAAGTTTAGGGAAAACACATATTATTATTATTATTTTTTTGCATTTTGATTGAGAGAGAAGTAGCAAAAGACAATATTGTAGCCTCAATTTGTCAGGTATATGGATGGCACACAACAAAACCAGAAATATACTTGTAACAAGTGTGATTTCATCCCCAGACATAGTGAGTCATTAAAGAGACAATACACATAAACTTAACGACAACCCTGACTCCCTGGGACAATACTGCTTTGTGTGCGTTAGTATAGATGTAGGTATTTGTGTGTGTGTGTGTGTGTGTGTGTGTGCCTAGTGTATGATACTAAACCGACAGGAATCAAGGTGTCAAAATCTCATCCTTACGGCCTTACATGTCATGTTTTTAACGGACATATCAGCGCTAACAACTTCTGGGACGGCTGGAGGCTGCATCTTTCACATCTTAAAGGAATAGTTGAACGTTGACACTGGTGTAAAAGGTGAACAAAAACATGGGGTGAAACAGGATTTCTAATTTACCATTTGATCCAGCAACTACATTAAGTAAACAAAATCTCCAACCCTAGGACACGGGCTCATTAAAAGATATTAGGCATGAGGCGACCCATTTGAAACAGGAAAAGAAAAACTATTTTGGGTTCAGACCCATTGTGTAACTTAATGTTTGGTGTACTAAAATAATTCTATGAACTTGGCAATTCACCCTTGTGACCCACCATCAGCCAGTGACCCTTCCAGGTTGCTCCAAGGCCATCACGTCGGTGTCTGATGCCAGCGTCGATTTCTCCACCTCTCCATCACTATCCTTCCCTACTGCCACCGTCACCTTTACCCACCTGACAGCAACATGAACAGAGTTTAGAAAAACCCAGTATTCCCTAAATGTAAATACTAGAATAGCGAGTTTATTGTTTTCTTTTGGGTCACTGTTTAGTTACTGATAATTTAACATAAACCTCACCCATGAATCGAAAGAACTTTGTCTTTCTCCATCTCTACTGACCTTCCTTTGTCGTTGGTGTTGGAGCTTGTCTGGTCCGGTTTGGTCCGGCTCATGTCCGTCACACTTTGACTTAGTCTGTTGGTGAACCATTGCACTATTTCCTGGTTGGATAGTTTGGTGCACTCTGCTGCTGCTAGACTCTCCCCAGCCTCCTCTCCAGCACCGACGGCTGTGGAAGAGAAGGAGGTATATTTAATTTGAATCAAGTCAAAAAAAAAAAAAAAAAAACACAGACAAGGTACCAAGGTGCATATATACCATTTAAATTGCATTCCCATTTTGTTGTCTATACTAAGTCACTTTGTGCATCTACTAAGTAACTTATATCCATTTTTGACTAACTAAATTGAATATATGCTGTAGTATGCACACAACAAATTAGTGTTAAATGCTGTTGGGAGACTTTCAGAGCGATCTGTTTGCAATAATAATAATAATAAAAATAATGTTGAAAAAACCCCCAATATTTCTATTGGAAAGATAGAGTATGCTCCAAAACTATGATATCAAAAAAACAAAATTTATCCTAGAGATTAAAAATGATCCAACTGTGGCAACATGTGTTCAACAAAGAAAACAACATACAACTGAGTACTCAGTCTTTGGCCCTCCGCAGCATCATGGCCAGTAATAAACAAAAAGTAATTCAGTTTAAACATAGAACTGTATTAACAACCTCTTTTAGTAAACAATACCTGTAACAAAACAATTCCCAAGAACAACACTGGAAATAAAAACTTCAATTGTAATATCAGCAGGTGTCAAATTACTTTTTGGTCCTCTTTACAAAATACAAATGGCAAGTGGATAAGGTGCTTATGTGATTTAGAAAATAAATATGTCCGAATGCTTGGACTGTAATAACAATACCTGCCAAAACTGCCGTCAAACAATAATTGTTCAAGTTACTAGTGAGAAAACACAAGCCTGTCATCGTCTCTGGTTGAACAGCTAATTTCTGGGAATAGTTGTAGCCATTTTCAAGCATTCTGAAAATTTGAATAAAACGTCAAATATTACAATTTTTAACATTCACTCATAATGACAACATAGTCCACTCTGTGCAAAGCAAGATTGCTGAATTGCTCAAGACTTTTTCACTTTTCCGCAGTTCATTTTACATTAAAACCACTTAAGGTCTCATGAAATGAAAAACTGTATTTTCAATCTTGTTACCACTTTCAACTGAATTTAAGTAAACTTAAGGTAGCATAGCACAGAAGCTGTGATAGGAAGGGAAGATGTGATTTTTTTAGCCGTCTCATTAATATTTATCTGTATACAGTTAAACATGAGGCATTAGAAAAACACTGCCCTGTGTTCATATCAAACTGAGGAAACATTTATTTGACATAATTATCCATATCATTTTATTGCCCAGCATAAGTATACATGCAACATAATTGGGTAAAGATCTGCAGCAAGAAATAAACAATTTTCCACCATTATCTGACCACTTCTCTTTTGTTTTTAAAATCCCCCCCATTGTACTTGGCCAATTACCCTACTTTTCCGCGCCGTCCCGGTCGCTGCTCCACTCCGATCTGGGGAGGGCTGCAGACTACCACATGCCTCCTCCAAATACATTAGGAGTCGCCGGCCGCTTCTTTTCACCTGACAGTGAGGAGTTTCGCCAGAGAGACATAGCGCGTGGGAGGATCATGCTATTCTCCCCCCTAGTTCCTCCTCTCCTCTGAACAGGCGCCCCAACTGACCAGAGGAGGCGCTAGTGCAGCGACCAGGACACATACCCACATCCGGCTTCCCACCCACAGACATGGCCAATTGTGTCTGTAGGGATGCCCGACCAAGCCGGTGGTAACACGGGGATTCAAACCAGTGATCCCCATGTTGGTAGCTAACAGAATAGACCGCCACGCCACCCGGACGCCCCTATCTGAGCACTTCTGACCTACCTTTCTGGGCCTTTGCTTCCTGCGGAGCATTCTGTTTTGGCTCAGAGTTGCCATTTTGTTCTTGGACTGTGTTCCGTTGTCCGTGGTTCTGGTTCTCGAAACCATCCATCCAGTCCAGTGTTTCCCCAGCCTTCAATGCGGAGCGGTGTTCCTTGAACCAGCGGACAATGTCGGTACGGCCCAGTCCGGTTTGGCCCTCCAGCTGGCTGTACTCCTCGGGGGATGGCCACTGCTTTCTAGAGAACACCTGCCAGGCAATTTTACATTTTATACAAATTTCAGAGGATGTATTTTTTTTCTTTTCTTTGAAGACTAACTTTGTGACTAAACAGCAGATTCATTTAACTTAACAGGAGACCATTTTTATATTGGAAAATTTTTGGTTAAATACACTTTTTTATTCAATACAGGATAATTCAAACTAAAAGGGTTTGCGCCCTCTAATAAACCAACTCGAAGCGCTGAAAGTATAAACCAATACCTTGGAAAAGCAACAGAAAAAAAGGTCTCCCAAAACGAGAACATGTTTTAATGTTCTATTAATATTTGAAAGACCTCTGCTCGAGCTAACACCCCTGAGACAGGCTTATAACTGTTCAACTATTTAGGATGTGTCGTGTGTGATTTGCTTACTAATGTGAAGCTGTCTTTAATACAGAGCTATGAAATCAGTTATCAACACCACCTCTTCTTGCTGTCGTGTGCATTGGCGCTTTGTGTTCGAGCTCAGTCAACTTCAAAATATTTTTTCACACTAGAAAAACACCCCAACTACTGATGAAAGTACTACTTTACTTCATTTTACCTCAAAACATCGCCTCCTCTCATCTGCAATATCACCACAATTCAGCCTACGTGGCAGAGCAATCTAATTTTATGATTTTCAAAAACTATTTCAGCTGAAGTTGTAACTTATGTCATCGAAATATTGTTTCTTTAACCAGGTAAAAGTTTCACTTTTTAAAGAGTGACCTGGCCACGAGAGCAGCATAAACAGTGTTATAATATAAACAGACAATACAAACAGAAAAATGTCTCATCTGAACAGCATATTATTGCTTTTGACATGAATGTGCCATTTCATCTCGTCTCATCTCTTTCTTGTGTTTATATTTAGTTCTAACTCATAAACAATTCAACTGGTACACGTTCATGTTCATATCTGCCAGTGAAATCAATTTCATATCTTCTTACCTCTCTCAGCAGGGTGAGGGAGCGGCTAGCAATGAGAGCTGGGCTGGTGGAGGCTGAGAGGACAGGGGGGTGGGGAGAGGAAGAGGAGGAGGTGGTGAGGATGGGAGGCGAAACTGAGGAGGAAAGGACAGGTGGATGAGGGGAGGAGGCTATGAGCACAGGAGGAGAGGAGGAGGAGGAAGAGGAGGAGGAGGAGGAGAGGACAGGTGGATGAGGGGAGGAGCAGAGGGTTTTCCCATCTTGTTGGTGATGAGGAGCGCCATTCGGCAGCCCTCCAGGTCGGTCCACCATCTCTTCTGTGCTTTTGGGAGCTATGGTGAGTAAAGCCTTCTCCATGTTGTCCCTCAGGGCTCTGCGCTCCAAGAACCAGCAGTCCACCTCCACCTTTGACAGCCTGGTCTCCTGAGCCAGCTGGTCTAGAAGAGAACAGTAGAGTATGTCTGGTGAGTTTTATTTTCAATAACTGAAAAACTGTTGAGCCTGAGAATAAAAAAAAGGAAATAAAAAAAAAAAAGGAAAACAAAATTAAGTCTCTTGCCACTGGAACCCATGCCTCCTAAAAGTAACTGTTATTGTTGTAATTTAGGGACCTGACAAAGTTCAGCCCATTTATGGTCAACACATAATTAACATGACCTATTCAATGCCACTGGTAGGTTTAAAAAAAAAAAAAGAGTCTTAGGCCAAGAAAAAAAAATACTAGATATCGTCAACTAATTAAACATGTAAGTTGCAAAGCGTGGACACTGGACTTAAAAAAATAAATCACCTGTCAATCGGTAATCTGAATTGTTTTGTCCATTGACGTTTGCTGAATCGTCTGGTTTCTCACTGTTTGAACGTAAAGCCTTCTGATGGTGTAACTGTGGTTTTGAGGTATACAAATGTAGCCGGGTGGCAAATCTGTTAAATGATTTTCCACTTAAATTTAGTATAGTTTAACTGTTAATATATGTAATTGTTACACTGTCAAGCCATGTAAAATGTCATTTGATGTATTTAAATTGTGAAGCAGATTGTGAGTGTATTTTTATGGTTTTGGTTGTCATTGTATGTTTTGACCAGTAAGTGGCAGTGTTGCGGACTTTTATTGTAACTCCGTGCAAGTTATCCAAGTGCATCTTGGGTATTCTTTCTTTTTTCTTGCGTGAACCACCTGAAGATTGCGATGTGACGGTGCTCTGACTCTGTTGTAAGTAGGTGTAAATATCTTGTGAAATATACCTGTAACATTATTCCAAACAATATTGTATGTCGGTAATTTGACAAGATGGTTTGATTTAGACGCTACTGGAGTTGACGTTCGGTGATTTTGGGCGCGAGCCGTCGACCACTGTTCGCCATTGCAGGCATGACAAGGTAATGTTGGCGTGCATAAAGCCACACCATGCCATTATATTTGGGTAGTAAGGGAAATGGAAAGGTTTTATATGCATTTTAATTCTGTTTAAAGTTAACTGACAGAGTGAGAAGTTGCGCAATCTTCAGGAAGTTCCACATGTCTTTGTTAAACCCTGTTTAACATACATAGTCCACTGCCGTATTTTGCACCGTATTTTGTATTTATTATTTTCCTTTTAAAATCTTTTCTGTTAAACTTGCCACATCTGTGAACATTTATGAGCTGTTTGCTCGAAAGACACAGGAATTTATGCACTCAGTGAAACGATCTGCATTCGAAGGTTCAAACAATAAAATTAAAGCTACAAGAACCCCGGAAGTAATTGTGTCCTGTGTGGTATCTAATTCCACGGGCTACACAAATAAACGACTTGAATTTTCAAGAAATGCTCTGAGAAGGATGTGAGAACAACCGTGGACAAATCTGGCCAACTACGATTTTGACCACGATGGTTGCTTTAGCTATTTGTGCCCCAAAAGCTCAAAATAAATGTGAGAGAGGCGTGTCTTCATGTGTCTCAGTAGACTACAGTAAAAGCAAAACAACATGTATATCATCTAGTTCATATATATTCCTTCATGCTCCCCCATCTTTACAGTCAGTCCTCACAGTATAATATAAACAATTTAGGATACTACAAAAATTACGTGAAAGAAAAAAGTACCAAAAAAAAAAAAGTCGGTATTTTATCCCCAGCCCTTATTTGTGCTGTGCGTTCCAGTGGAGAGGATTGGGAGGGCTCCCAGTCTTTACCGAGCTCTACTTCGGTGGGAGAGTTGCTCCTCTGGAAACTCTCCTCCAGTGCCTTCAGCTGCTCTGATGACTTTCCCTTCACCCGTTCAAGCAGAGGAAACTGACTGAGGACCGCCTTCTTCACTGGACCATCTTTAGATACTGGTGTCACCTCTGCTTTAACTAGCACCGGTGGTGGAGGAACACCTTCAAGGCAAAAGGAGATACCGACACACACCATGACATACTGATAACATTTCAAAGCAATGGAGGTGGCTGTGTGATAGTACAAACAATAATGTCCCCTTTCCATTGTACTTTTGTTACTTGAATCACAGTGAATACGCTGTTTCTGTTCCCCTACTTCCTAATTTAGCCCCATGCCGAATGCTTTGACTGTATATATTAAGTAAAGGAGCAATTTCAAAGACATCAAAGCCAAAAATACAATCATCTCTACCACCCTTCAGAGTTTTTAGCTAAAAATACACAATTAGATGAAGGATCAAGAAACACCAAATTTAGCATTGCTAAATAATAATAATAATCTCCCCGTGCAAAAGTTGTGCAATATTTTTTGTTTTTATTTACCTCTTCAATTGGCCATAAAGAGAGTAAATTCAACCCACCCCTTTGTGTGGGCTAGCTGTTTTGTTTTTCTGCGCAGTAATTTAAATTCCCAACATAGATAATGAAGTTTCATTCAATCAAATTTAATGTACTATACACCAGCACTAATTACCCTTTTTAAACATTTTCTGACAATGTTGTGCCTTGTGTTTTAAATGCTTTCAAAAGATAACGTTTGTAAACACCTTTAAATTGAGACAATAAATGGAGACAAGTCTAGCAACTTAACATTTAAAAAACTTTAAGCCTCAAAAATATGCAAGATCAACTACACATTTTAGCAATTTACATGCAGCAATTATAAATTTTATGCTAACAACTTACTCATATAGCACCTTTTCATTAAGTGCAACACATGTGAGATAAACCAGAAAGAAACAAAGAAATAAAGTGAGGCTGTGATCACATTGAACACGTATTTGGCAGCGAGAGACGACTTTTTCTAATTGTTTTCAGTGGGGTTCCAAGTGTTTTACTTGCCGTTTATGTGCTCTGGGCACATAAACGGCACTTTTGGAGAAACGACCTGAGCACCTTTGAGAAATGTCCTACTCTGAGCAGAAAAACTGTCCATGTCATAACTGTTTTTTTCTCTGCTGTCTAATCAGAGCAAAGGGGCAGGCCTCATCAAATGACTTGTTTACAACTAAGATGGAGGAGGAAAAGCTTAAACTAGTGGTCCTAGCCTTTCTATGATTTAGAAAAATAAACGGCAGTGCAGATAATTGTAAGGGACAGGGCTGGTAGGCAAGAGGAATCACAGGTAGTTTTTTCAAAAAAGGGGTTTTTATTTACCCCAAAACAATTCCCCACCGATAACAAAAAGCTCTGGGCCTGTAAAAGAGGTCAACCAAACAGAACTTAACTCATATTATGCCAAATTAAGAAACTGAACATAACAAACTCAACGTACCAAACTGACCCAACAAACTGAACACAATGGCGAACATACTATATACTGGCTGGTCAGACCATTTTGAAACAAAAGGGGTACAACACAAACAAAACTCTACCAACTAAACTACAAATTAAAAAAACAAAACAAAACAGGACAATTCTTTAAAAAGTTAACCCATTTAAACAGTAATCAAAGCAAAAGAACCAAAACCTACCATATTCTAAAGAAACAAATAAAATATCTAAATTAAGAATAATATTCCTCCCCTATGACATGGTGGGTAGTTGGTACAGCCCAACTGGCCACCCTGTATTTAACAGCTCTGCTCTGTGGAGTGCATCTTTTGCTCAAGCCTGGCAAGATGTCTTCCAGCAGTGGCAACCAGCAGCGGCACCCCCAGCACTGGTAACTCAGAACCGAAAATCAGAGCAACTTAAAACTAAAGACTAGCTACAGTGTTGACTGTACAAAAGTTAACTAAATGTGTACACTACAAAATAGAACCAATGCACTGTCAAAATGGCTAAATAAAGTGTAAGTATGACGTATGAAGGAAAACCTAGTATGTGTCATGTCATTTATTTGTTTGTGATATGGAATGTGATGTGCCTAAAATAAAGTAAACTAAATTCTAACATAATAACTACAAATGTGTGGCTGCGAGTGTGGCCATCACGGTAATATAAAGATATACTGATCTGCCAAAACATTAAAACCACCTGTCTAATATTGGGTAGGTCCCCCTTGTGCTGCCAAAACAGCTCTGACCCATCGAGGCATGGTCTCCACCAGACCTCTGAAGGTATCCTTTGGTATCTGGCACCAAGACGTTGGCAACAGATCCTTTAAATCCTGTAAGTTGCAAGGGGTGGGGGCCCCATGGATTGGACTTGTTTTTCCAGCACATCCCAAAGATGCTCGATTAGAATGAGATCTGGGGAATTTGGAGGCCAGGGCAACACCTTGAACTCTTTGTCATGTTCTTCGAACCATTCCTGAAAATTTTTGCAGTGTGGCAGGGTGCATTATCCTGCTGGAAGAAGCCAATGTCATCAGATAATCGTTGCCATGAAGGGGTGTACTTGGTCTGCAACAATGTTTAGGTAGGTGGTACGTGTCAAAGTAACAATCACATGAATGCCAGGACCCAACGTTTCCCAGCAGAACATTGCCCAGAGCATCACACTGCCTCCACTGGCTTGCCTTCTTCTCACAGTGCATCCTGGTGCCATCTCTTCCCCAGGCAAACGATGAACATACACCCGGCCATCCACATGATGTTAAAGAAAATGTGATTCATCAGACCAGGCTATGGTCCAGTTATGACGCTCATGTGTAGATGTTTTCAGCGATGGACAGGGGTCATCACGAGCAGTCTGATCGGTCTGTGGCTACGCAGCCCCATGCGCAGCAAGCTGCGATGCACTGTGTGTTCTGACATATCACAGCCAGTATTAATGTTTTCAGCAATTTGAGCTACAGTAGCTCTTCTGTGGGATCAGAACAGATAGGTTCGCTCCCCATGCACATCAATGACCCTTGGGCATCCATGACCCTGTCACTGGTTCAGCGGTTGTCCTTCCTTGGACCACTTTTGTTAGGTTCTGACCACTGCATACCAGGAACACCCCACGAGACCTGCCGTTTTGCAGATGCTCTGACCCAGTTGTCTAGCCATCAGAAATTGGCCCTTGTCAAATTCACTCAGATCCTTATGCTTTCCCATTTTTCCTGCTTCCAACACATCAATGTCAAGAACTGACTGTTAACTTACTGCCTAATGTATCCCACACCTTGAAAGGTGTCATTGTAATGATACAATAATCAACGTTGCTCCCTTACCTCTGGTTTTAATGTTTTGGCTGATCGGTGTACATTGCTTAACAACAATAATGAGAAGCAATGACAAGTCAGATGGCTTGAGTTTTGTAGCTAGTTCATGTATTGCTAATGCTGGCACACAAGTGATTGACAGGTGACTAACTGCTGAGACCATGTCCAATTTGATCAGAATCAGGGCAATTGGGGTTAAAAGCAATACTATGTACATCATGTTAAAATGGATCCAATGTGATCACAGCCAAACACAACAAAACTGTGTGTGTTTCTAGTGATCAGTAGTAGTATGGGTGGTGTACACTGGGCACATCGGGTGGCCACACTACCTTTGAGGTTGAGTAGCCTCTGTTCACTGAACCACTTCTTGATTTCTCCTCTAGACAGTCCAGTGTTCTCTATCAGCCTGTAGATCTACCATATGATAAAGTAAAATGTAATACTGTACAATAATCAGAGGGACTTAATTTAGTCAACATGCACAAGCAATAATTAAATAATGAAGGAAAAGCATTGAAACGTGAGACTCATCTCAGATTTCATTTGAAATCCGTGCAGTGTGCAAAACAATGCCCAAAGCATTAAGAAAAACCCTTATGTTTTAAATATAGTGCTAATTGCAAAACATGGCAATTTAATTTCATTCACAGCTTACCTCGTCCTCCTCAGGGAATGGGCATTGTGTATAGCTGGCCCTCAGCACAGATAGCTGTTCAGCTGTTTTATTGGTATCTACAGTAAAACTTAGCAGTTTGGGTGAGGCCATCTTTGCTTTCAATGTGGGCGCCTGGATGGTTTGAATGATGGAGGGTCGCTTAGTTTCTGTGGCAATCACAGGAGATGGCAGGGGCCGTTTGAGGGATTGCGCCACCTGTGGATATAGCGATGGAAAAGAAAATAGTTTTTCTCAAGGGAGAGCTTTGCTGCAAACATTCATTAAAAAGAAAGAGACGACATTCAATTTTATGTATCACTGTAAGAAAGGTTTTTAGGTTTTTTTCTGATGCAAAGTACAATGTTGGGCATAATCTATGGATAACATGGGGTCTAGTCTAGATGTTGTTTGGCATTATCAATATTTTTTTGGACCAGTATCTCAGATCTAAGTGAACCGTGGAACACACTATGATTGGAAGGCTGATTATAACTCCCATTTGCCCATGCTGGCTGCTTTTCAAGATCGTGGAGTCTCTGCACCAGTCTGGGCAAAATAGGGCAGGTCACCATGTACAGTCGAAACACGTTATCTTGCAGAGTGCAGGATTTAAGATTTACATTGATTGCCTCGCAATTGAGCCTTCAAACAGTCAACGCTGTCATGGTAATATCAAATATTTTTATCCTTTACGACTGGCATCTGGACAAATCTGAGCTTGTAAGCAAGTGTGTGCGCCTTTATGATGGCAGTCGTAACCAGCGTGTTTACCTACAATTGTAATCCCAGGACATCAGTTGTTAAAAGTGATGCTGAATCTTTTCCCAGTCAATTAGGACTTAAATAGTATTCTGGTGTGTTCCTGGCTTAACATATCTTTTGAATGCTTGAGTTTTCTTATGTTGTGATGTGTTTAGCAAGTTGAATCAAATATCTAGCAAAATAAATCAAGAACATCAAACAAATTTCAGATGCTTTAAATCCTATTTGAGTCTATTTCTTCTATTAACTTGATCTGATTTCAGCATTCACATAAGTATACACTTTCAGACTTGGGAGCTTTCCAGTGTAACCAGTCTCCTTCTATTGGCTATGGAGTGTCTCCAGTAGAAGTGTTGAAGTGTTCACCACTCTCCTAAATTTTACTACATTAAATGAGGATCTGACCGAGCACTTTTCCATCAACAACATTGCTCCTCTAACCCCGAGGCAACCAGAGCCCCCTATTGGCTATATGCCTAGATTTTAAATGTGGATGTTTCTGTGCCTCTGACTGGTTATATTTCCATACAAGTTTTCATACCTGGTTAGCCACAGTGAGCGCCAGTGGAGTGCAGGTGACCGTGGAACCATTAGCTACTGGCGTCAGCACCAAGCTGGTCTGTCCTAGGAGTTGACAGGGGAGAGACTGGAGCAGAGAAGTTGCTGGTTGGGTGGGTTTTGAGGAGACAGAATGGGTGGTGGATGACTGGGCGTTGAGCTGAGGAGCTACTACTGTGAACGTCTGAGGGACAGATGAGATAGTGCCATTGAACATCTTCTTCCTGGCTTCTTCTACCTGTTATGGGAGAAATCGTAACGTTGTAGTCATATGACTTGTAACTGTTTGAAAATGCTTAACAAAAATGCAGGCATTTGAGAGGGATGAGAGGAACAACACACACCTTGGAGCCATCTTGGTAGGCAAATAAGAATATATAGCTGCATGATCATGGTTTGACTAAAAATACTTAAAATTCTGCATGATTCTGTGATCATGATTCTTGCTAACAATTCTTAGTCTGAATTATTTAAGTTATTTTGCTGTGCTTCTGGCATTTTGTAGAACTAAATGTTTCAGAAATGCTACAGTTAGGTCCGGAAATATTTGGACAGTGACACAATTTTCATAAATTCTGTCACTGTCCCTGTACGCTACCACAATGGATTTGAAATGAAATAATCAAGATGCAATTGAAGAGCAGACTTCCAGCTTTAATTTGAGGGTATTTACATCAAAATTGGAGGAAGGGTTTAGGAATTGCAACAATTTTAATACATAGTCCCCTCATTTCAAGGGACCTAAAGTAATTGGACAAATGAATATAATCATAAATAAAATGTTCATTCTTAATACTTTGTTGAGAATCCTTTGCAAGCGATGACTGCCTGAAGTCTGGAACCCATGGACATCACCAAACACGGTTTCCTCCTTTGTGATGCTTTGCAAGGCCTTGACTGCAGCTGTCTTCAGTTGTTGTTTGTTTGCAGGTCTTTCTGCCTTAAGTTTTGTCTTCAGCAAGTGGAATGCATGTTCGATCGGACTGAGATCAGGCGATGGACTTGGCCATTGTAGAATATTCCACTTCTTTACCTTGGAAATACTCCTGGGTTGCTCCCGCAGTATGTTTTGGGTCACTGTCTATCTGTACTGTGAAGCGCCATCCAATCAACTTTGCTGAATTTGGCTGAATGTGAGCAGACAGAATGTTCCTAGAGACTTCAGAATTCATGCGGCTGCTTCCGTCTTCTGTCACATCATCAATAAACACTAGTGACCAAGTGCCATTGGAAGCTATGCATGCCCATGCCATCACACTGCCTCCACCATGTTTTACAGATGATGTGGTGTGCTTCGGATCATGAGCCGTTCCAAGCCCTCTCTATACTTTTCTCTTCCCGTCATTCTGGTATAGGTTGATCTTAGTTTCATCTGTCCAAAGAATGCTGTTCCAGAGCTGGGCTGGCTTTTTTAGATGTGTTTTGGTAAACTCTAATCTGGCCTTTCTATTCTTGAGGCTTATGAATGATTTACACCTTGTGGTGAACCCTCTGTATTTGTTCATGTGAAGTCTTCTCTTCATGGTAGACTTGGATAACGATACGCCTACATCCTGGAGAGTCTTCTTCACTTCACTATTTGTTGTGAAGGGGTTTTCTTTACCATGGAAAGGATCCTGCGATCATCAACCGCTGTTGTCTTCCGTGGACGTCCGAGCCTTTTTGTGTTGCCGAGCTCACCAGTGCGTTCCTTTTTTCTCAGAATGTATCAAACTGTTGATTTGGCCACTCACAATGTTTCAATCTCTCTGATGGATTTTTTTCTTTTTTCGCAGCCTAAGGAAGGCCTGTTTCACTTGCATTGAGAGCTCCTTTGACTGCATGTTGTAGATTCGCAGCAACAGCTTCCAAATGATAATGCCACACCTGAAATCAACTCCAGACCTTTTACCTGCTTAATTGATGATGAAATAACGAGGGAATAGCCCACACTTGCTCATGAAACAGCTTTTGAGTCAACTGTCCCAATTACTTCAGGTCCCTTGAAATGAGGGGACTATGTATGAAAATTGTTGCAATTCCTAAACCCTTCCTCCAATTTTGATGTAAACACCCTCAAATTAAAGCTGAAAGTCTGCACTTCAATTGCATCTCGATTATTTCATTTCAAATCCATTGTGGTAGCGTACAGAGCCAAAATTATGAAAATTGTGTCACTGTCCATATATTTCCGGACCTAACTGTATATGCCACTATGATTATTATTTGTTGATTAAACTAAGAATAACAACAAGTGTGAGTACTCTAATGACAGGTGTCAGTAAGAAAACAGAAGTCACAGTTTGATGAGTGTTGGCAGCAGTACATCATGCACTAAAAATGATTGATATGTCATAAGGGAGCTTTGAGTTATCATTTGCGCTTGAGAATTGTAGCTAAAAACAGATTGAAATTTCACTAGCACTTTCCCTTTAGCCGATTTTATAGCCCTGGCAAAGGCTGAATTTTTCTCATCAACAAGACTTTGAATTTTTGTCAATATATGTGGGAAGCAAGCAACTAACTATAATCACCAAGCTAGCACTAAAATTGTTCTCAATAGGACCGTTATGTTCCTACCTCTTCAGGTGACCAACTGATGCCCTGTTTGAGCCTTTGCGTAGTGAACCAGACTTTGATTTGCTCCTCTGGGTGTTTGGAGGCTGCAGTGAGCCAGGACAGCTCAGCCTGCGTCGGGTAGGGGAATTTGTTGAAGGAGGAAATGAGCGTCAGGTTACCGTCCAGTGTAGGGTTGTATTTGGTTGTGTTGAGGGGCACTGCAATCTTCGGTACCTGGGGCAATATAGTCAGCTAAGTTAAATTAACAGTTAACTTTGGTGGAAGACAAAAAAAAGATAAAGTGATTAATCAATAGAAATTGTGATTTTTTTTTCCTGACATAAACCAGCAAAAATCTTCAGAAAAATAAATTATTAAAGATGGGTAAAATGGCAAGCAGATGTTATGAAGGGATGGCAGGTAGCAGACCTTTACCAGAATACTTTAATACTGTAACTTTTACATTAATGAAGAAATTGAGTTCTTCCCCCAATGAAGCGTTACCTGGGTGTAGTTTGGAGGCCGCTGCAGCGAAGGCATGATGTGAGAAAGGCTGTCTGCTTTGAGGAGCGTTGACTCTGGGATGATGACTGTCCCGTTAACGTTGAGCGCAGTTATCGGTTTTTTAGCCAAATCGGGGGTCAGTTTACCCAGCTGAGACTCTGTCCGTTTGGTGTCTGTTATAATTTTTGGCTTATTAATCTTGATTGTGGTGGACTTGCTGTGGGGGAGGACACCTAGCTCTTCCTCTTTATTGGAAGTGCTGCTGGATGTGTTATAAATAACTGCATTGTTACTACACCCCTCTATTGTCTGCTCTAAAATAGTCTGATTGTTCAGTTTGATGCGTTTGAATTTAAAGTTGCTTTCTCCTGGGTGACACCTCTCGTTGTGCTCTGTCAGGGTGTCGAACTTTTTTGTGTTGAAATTGCAGACAGCGCACAGGTAGAGAGGGTTGAGGATTACATTTGGGTGGTTGGCGTCTACATGCTCTTTGAAAGTGTTGAGATTTTGGGTTGAGAAGGAGCAGTACTTGCACTCATAGCCCCCTTGTTGTCTGCGCTGAGAGCCGGAAGTATCCGGTGGCTCTGCCTCTGGTTTGTCTATGGTTGGTGCCAGAAGATCCAGGGGCTCGTTTGTGGGCTCTAAGTCCATTAACTGCTGCTCCTCTGCAGAGGGATCTGTCTCCATAGGTCCATCCTCAGCATGGCTCTCCTCCATTTTCTATGGTAGGGAGAGGAAAGCTTTCAGACAAACAGCAATGATGGACCGTATACCTCCATAATGTTTGCTCACACCCATCCATCATTTTTTTTCAGTATGACTTCATTCAGTTCAATTAGGTTCATACATTTTTCTTTTTCTTTTTTTTTCTAAATTTATTTCTGATTTTTCCCTTTTTTCTCCCAATTTAGTGGCCAATCGATCCCTATTTTAATTCAAACACCCACCCTCGTACTGCATGCATTCGCCAACTGCATCTCTCCGGCCGGCAGTCTCGAAGGAGACCACCTCCCCACTTTCGTGACAAGGCGACTCCAGGCCGAACCACTGTTTCTTCCGACACACACAGAGACGCATTCACGTGACGAACACAAGCCGACTCCGCCCCCCTCCCGAAGACAGCGTTTGCCAATGATTGCTGCTTCATCGAGTCCGGCCATAGTCGGATCTGACGAGACCGGGGCGCGAACCCCAGTCCCCAGTGGGCAACTGCATCGACACAAAGCCGATGCTTAGACCGCTACACCACCACGGACCCCGTTCATACATTTTTCTGAGACCAAAATGAGAGAAATACCCAGATTAATAAAAATGAACACATGGTAGCAAACATCTGTGCACACATGCATCTATCCACAATCATCCAATCAATTTATGTCATAAACTCAATTTCAAATGAATACACAAATTTGTCAAATTAATGGTGAGGAAATGTTTAACAAGAATAGACTTTAGCAAGTAAACTCATACATCAATTATAATTAAATCGCTTAAATTTGAAAAATAAAATAAAATAAAAGACAATGAATCTTTGTATCTTCCTGCTTTAAGGTCCAATGATGTACAAAACATATTTGGTCTTGAATAATATTAGCTTGTTCAGTTCTTTCACCTAACAAACTAAACATCAACTTCAAGTTTGTCATCTAGGTACTTATAGGATTGTGTTAAAGTAAGCGATCAAACAATCACAATAAAGACTGCACTATTAAAAAAATGAGGACATGTCTTCTGAATTTATTAAAAATGAGCCAAATCTCACACACCATCTCCTGTGAATTCTCTTCATCTTCATCTAGGTCCACCATGGTCAGTTCTGGTCGGATCATACAAGGTGTGGAGGCCTTCCGTCGGCTAGACATGGCTATCAGACTGTAGGGTCTCACTTGATGGAAAGGGTTTGTTCTGTGGCGATTGCCCTGGGATGTATGTGATGGACCCTAGGACTGGTAGAAAAAGTTTATCACCTGCACTAAGGGGCTGCAGGACTCTAGGGAAAGAGGAATTAATACAGCAGGCTGAAAGTGCTGAAGAGGAGACCTTTCGTTGAAGGAGATGCCAAGGATACGGGGTTATCCTAAGGCACACCTGGTTGAGTAGCCCGAGTCTAAGATGCTAAAGAATCACCGGGATGAAAGGCTGGGCTGAGGGTGGAGCGCCTATCTTTGGAAATGGGTTATAGGACAGGGGGAGTTCCCGGAATGCTAGTGAGGAGCACAGATAGCTTGGACCTAGGCCACCCTTTGGGACATGGGTGCGGGAGGGAGGAGGGAGGGCAGCAGAAAGTGAAGGTCTGGTGGTGATGGGACTGTTGTAGTAGCTTGGGCTGACTGTCAGCGTCAGCTCCGCTGGTGCCCGACTTCATGAAACTGCATGACAGGACACTCTACCTGTATGGGAAAGAAGGGTAAAGAGAAAGGGGATCAATTTAAATATTTGTACAACCAAAATATAAGCCTTTAATGTTGAGATGTACCTGCTTTTCGCATAAAAATCTTGCTTTAAAGCTGCTGTAGGTAAGTTTTTCTTGTCATAGAATTTGGTGAAATTGTCATTAACAATCACTAAAGCCAATGCTCTGAGAAGAAATCCGGTCTCTGTCTGTCTGCTACAGAATCTGTATTCAGCCTAATTCAAGCTCTGAGAAATCTCACTGCCTCCGAAGGAAAAAAACCAATCCAGCATATCTCTGAGTGAGGACCTGTCCCGCCTAGTTTGCGTGTGTAGCTTACTCACACGCACTGCGTACACAGCAGAGAGAAAAGTCAGACGTGGTAAAAATGTTTTTTTCTGACATGAATAGATTACCATTCATTCATTCATTCATTCATTCATTCATTCATCTTCAGCCACTTCTCTGCGGTCGGGTCGCAGTGGCAGCGAGCTAAGTAGGGCACTCCAGACGTCCCTTTCCCCAGCAACGCCCTCCAGCTCCTCCTGAGGGATCCCAAGGAATTCCTAGGCCAGATTGGACATATAGTCCCTCCAGCGAGTTCGGGGTCTACCCCGGGGTCTCCTCCCAGTTGGCCTTGCCTGGTAAATCTCCAAAGGAAGGCGCCCAGGAGGCATCCTAATAACATGCCCGAACCACCTCAACTGGCTCCTTTTGAAACGAAGGAGCAGCGGCTCTACTCTGAGCTCCCTCCGGATGTCTAAGCTCCTCACCCTATCTTTAAAGCTGAGCCCAGATACCCTGCAGAGGAAACTCGTTTCAGCCGCTTGTATCAGCGATCTCACCCTTTCAGTCACTATTCAAATCACATGACCATAGGTGAGGGTTGGAACAAAGATTGACTGGTACATTTAGAGCTTTGCCTTCCGGCTCAGCTCCCTCATCACCACAACGGTCTGGTACAATGTACACATTATAGCTGATGCTGCACCAGTCCGCCTGTCAATTCCCCATTCCATCCTACCCTCACTCGTGAACAAGACCCTGAGATACTTGAACTCCTTCACTTGAGGCAACAACTCATCCCCAACCCGGAAGGAGCAATGCACCATTTTCCGGTAGATAACCAGGGCCTGAGACTTGGAAGTGCTGACTCTCATCCCGGCCATTTCACACTCAGCTAGCTGTAAACCGGCCCAGTGCGCACTGGAGGTCGCATTCTGATGAAGGCAACAAAGCCACATCATCTGTGAAGAGCAGAGATGCAATTCTGAGGTTCCCAAAACAGACACACTCCTCACCTTGGCTGTACCTTGAGATCCTGTCCATGAATATCACAAACAGAATCGGAGACAAGGGACAACCTTGGCGGAGTCTGACACCCACCGAAAACGTGTTTGACTTTGTGCCGAGAATGCGGACACAGCTCTCACTTTGGTTATACAAGGGTTGGATGGTTTGTAGCAACTGCCACGGTACCCCATGCTCTCGTAGTGCCCCCCACAGAGTGCCACGGGGTACCCGGTCGTAAGCCTTCTCCAAGTCCACAAAACACATGTAGACTGGCTGGTCAAACTCCCATGCCCCCCTCAGCACTTCTGCAAAGGTAAAGAGTTGGTCCGTTGTTCCACGGCCAGGATGGAATCCACATTGTTCCTCCTGGACCTGAGGTTCGACATTTGGTCGGAGCCTCCTTTCAAGCACCCTAGAGTAGACTTTCCCAGGGAGTCTGAACAGTGTGATGCCCCAATTGGAGCACACCCTCGGGTCCCTCTTTTTAAATATGGGAACCAACACCCCAGTCTGCCACTCCACAGGTACTGTCCCCGACCGTCATGCGACACTGAAGAGGTGTGTCAGCCAAGACAGCCCAACAATGTACAGAGCCTTCAACATCTCAGGGCGAATCTCATCCACACCCAGTGCCTTGCCACCAAGGAGCTTCTTAACTACCTCAGAGACCTCTGCCAGGTATATGGGTGGGGCTTCCCCTGAGACTTCAGACTCTACCTCCTCCACTCAGGATGTGTTAGCTGGGTTCAGGACCTCCTCAAAGTGTTCTTTCCACTGCTCGACAACATCCCCAGTGTGGGTCAACAGTTCCCCTCCCCGGCTGAACGCAGCCTGAGTCAAGCCCTGCTTCCCTTTCTTAAGTCGCCGTATGGTTTGCCAGTAACTTCTTTGAGGCCAAAAGAAAGTCCTCCTCCTTAGCCTCGTCGAACTCCTCCTGCACCCGAGTTTTTGCTTCCGCGACCGCCGAAGCCTCAGCCCTTCTGGCCTCCCAGTACCTGTCTGCTGCTTCAGGAGACCTCTGGGCTAACCAAGCCTGAAAGGCCTCCTTCTTCAGCCTGATGGTTTCCCTTACCGCTGGTGTCCACCAGTGGGTTCTTAGGTTGCCACCTCGACAGGCACCAATGACCATATGACCACAGCTCCTGCCTGCCACAACTGCATGTCCCCAGCCTACCTCGGGATACACGAGAACTTAGATTACCAACTGCAATTAATTTTACTGTCTTCGTGGCATAAGTCAAAGTATCTTTATTGTCCCTTACAGGGAAATTAGTTTGCAGCTAGTATATATAAAGCTCTCACACAAACAAAACATACAAACACCAAGGCAGAATTGACACATCACTGATGGACAACAAAAAACAACAGGACATAGTGGGCAAGGAGAACCAAAGGAGTTCAGACCATGAAAACAAGCTATCTGCCGACAACAGATGAACACTACCTACCATTTAACATTTGAATAGCAGTGGGGACAAAGGAAGCCTTGTATCTCTTAGTCCTAATACAGGGCATCCTCAACCGACGACCTGAGGGTAACAGCTCAAACTGTGGCTGAAGGGGGTGACCTTGATACTCCAGAAGGGAAGTAGCCTTTCTGAACACCTTCCTATTTATAAAGGTCAGTAAGCTGGGCTTGACTTCTCCCTGAAATCTTACTAGCCCATTCGATGAGTCTATCAAGCTTTTTTTTATTGGCCAGAGTCAAATTACCAAACCAAGCAACAATACAGTACATTAAAACTGTTTCAGTAAAACTTCTACAAAAGAGAGGTACAAAAGAGTCATCATCTGGGAGGAGACATTAAATGTACACATTTTCCTCAGGGAAGAAAACTTTGTTGGACCTTCTTTGATGTGGAAGCAACACGAGTTTCAAAGCACAGTTTGTTGTCAAGAACAACCCCCAGATATTTGTAGCTGTCCACAAGCTCAGTGTTAGCACCATTAATGCTGGTTGGTACAGGACTAAGAGGAGTCTTTCTAAAGCCGATTATCATGTCTTTAGTTGTCGACACATTTAAGTGGGGAAAGGACTCATCACACCAAGATACAAAATCATTGACCACAGGTCCATGGTGTTCCTCCTCCCCTTCAAAAAGACTTACAATCACTGAATCACCCGCAAATCTAAACATTTGTCTATTGGTATGGTTGCTGCGACAGTCATTAGTATACAAGATGTAGAGTAATGGGGAGAGGCAACAGCCCTGAGGGGAACTGGTTGAAGAGTACAGCTGATTGAGAGGTGTCATTAACCCTCACACACTGGGACCAAGAAGTCCAGTATCCAGCCAGCTAGATTAAGATCCAGTTTGAATGATGAATTAGCATTTCTGCAAACAGATAGGCTGGATTGTGTTAAAGACTGAGGAGAAATCTATAAACAATAGCCCAGCACAAACATTTGTCTCCTCAAGATGGCAGTACAGAAAATGTAATAGTGTTATCATGGCATCTTGTACACCCTTATCAGGCCTGTATGCAAATTGTAGTGGATAAAGGGATTACTCCACCTGCGATAAAACCTCGTTTTTAATGAACTTAAATGAACTCAGATATCTTCATGATTAGAGATGTCAACCTTACTGGCCTAGAGTCATTTAGGGATAGAAAGATTCCTCACAACTGTTCAGCACAGGTTTTAAGAACCTGGCCACAGATATTATTAGATCCAGGGCTTTTGCTAGACTTGGTGACTTTGAAGTGTTTTTCCACACTTTTGATATCAACAGTCAAAGCTGGGGGAGCTCTAGTACTGTTCTTTAATGCATTCAATTTATCTGTGAAGTCATGATTATCAAATCTTAAGTAAAATTTGTTTAACTAATCAGCCAACTGTTTATCTGAATTAAAACCAGCTAGAGCAATGTTCCTGTTGCCTTTGTCTTTACACCCAGTCATAGATTTCATACCGTTCCAGGCTACCTTTAAATTGTTACTGCTCAACTCAGCTTCTATTTTATCTCCGTACCCGAGTTTAGACTTTTGATTTCTGACCTGACCTCCTTCTTTGTTTCCTTAACTACAGTACCATTGGCCCCTTTAAGAGAAATTTTCCTTTCATGAATCAGACTCCTAAGGGCTGATGAAGCCCATGTTTGTTGTTAGGGAAAATCTTGACAGCCTTGGTCGTAATCACATTGTCTGTACAAAAGGATATATAGCTACACACAACGTCCGTTAGCTCATCAATATTGTCTGAGGATTCAGTAAACACCGATCAGTCTGTACAGTTGAAACACCCCTGCAGGGAGAGAGAGGCATCAGTATTCCATACCTTCACCTGCCTTACGTGCACTCTCTCTCTTCTCAACACAGTCTTATAAACAGGCAAAAGATGCACCGTACTGTAATCCGAAGAGCCGAGGGCGATGCCCGCCTCCAACTTGTACGCTCCCTTTATGGAGCCATAACAGAGATCCAGGGTTTTATTATGATGCGTAGGACAGCTGACATATTGATAAAAGCTGTTCCAATGTTTTCTTCAAGTTACAGTGGTTAAAGTCTCCCAGTATAATATTGGGGGTATCTGGAGAGATAGATTGAAGTGACTATACCACTTTGAAGATGGTTTCCGCCGCAACTTCTGCGTTGGCCTTGGGATGAATGTACACAATGGTGACAAACACCTGGGGAATTCCCTCGGGAGATAAAAGGGTCTTACTGACACAGACAAGAGCTCAATATCTGGCAAACACAGCCACTCCCGCACAGTACAGTTGTTGCACCATCTGCGATTGATATACACGTACACACTCCCTCCGTGTTATTTCTGTGTTACAACATTATCCCGGTCCAGCCGTATGGGAGCACCAAAGCCATTTATATCCAGTGATGCATCAGAGTCATTCTTCCTGAGCCATGTTTCCGTGAATGCTAAGAGACAAGCATTCCTGTATTCATGTAGATGTCTGGTATCCGCGTGTAATTTGTCCATGTTATTCCTCAATGATTGAACGTTGGCCAGGATCATGGAGGACAGGGGAACGCGATTGTTTTGCAGTTGCTTACGTAACCGCCGGCGCCCACTGCCTCTATTCCATCCATTAAAACAGATGCTGGACAGAGGTCATTGCACAAGGTGCTAGCACTTTGGAAACAGCGATCTTTATAAATACTTCACTTCTAAGTAAAACAGCGGTTCACAAAAACAATGGTGGTGTAACCAAGATCTGCTGAAATTTTTACATGCACAGATTATCGAGGACAAGATGAATTTTGACAGTTACGATGGGGAACCTCTTGCACATGAAGCTAGTTTGGATGGGTTGTGGGAGGCAAGAATTAAGTGGAGCGAAGGGGGTGGTGGTGGATTTTTTGGAGGCTGTTATGTCAAAATTGCTCAAATTCTCCAAAGTTATCAACAGCAGTTTTAACCTGTCTTCTGTGTTCTCTACAGCTCCTCTTTAAAGAGTTCAGTAGATGCAATTGTTAAATCAAAGAAGTGTCCTTTTATTTTGTTTATCCATGAAATCATTACAAAAAGGTAAAAAAAAAAGTGAAATGAAACAAGTTGTGAGAAAAAGAAGAAGGCATATTGGTTAAAGGTGAGAGGATATGGGAATACTGGATTGTTTGAGTTCAACTGGCTCTTAGATTTCTTTGAATTGTTCATTTTGTTGTTTTCCTTTTACCTGCTGTCTGTAAGACATATCTCTTGGGGATATATGCCACTTGAAGATCAAATTGTTTTTACGACAAGGAGCAAAATGAAGGCAATGTTTTTCTAAGCACTCTTGAAAAGAAAAGAAAAGAAAAAAAATCACAGGTCTTCATTTCAAGATGCTACCTCTGATTTCGGTCAACAGCTTCAAAGCCAAGAATAACTCCTTTTGGGCTCTATGAAATGACACCTTTGTCACTTAAATGGAGCAGCTTTCTCAAAATTGACAGGGAGAGTGAAAAGGAAAATTCCTCTGTGTGTTTCCTTCCTGGGGTAATGAATAGAGAGAAGCAAATTCCGCAGAGACTGATAAAAAGTCTATTGATATTCTGGCTGCCTCATTGCAGGTGCTTGTTGTGCTTATCCACACAAGGACAAAAAAAAGTCAAATGAGTCCATGTAGCTGCAGTGTTCCTCATTCAAGACATAATGACATTCTACAAGACTAGCAGGCGGTTCCTGATCAGCGTAGTGCACAGTGGGGATACAGCCCTTTGTTTTCCTGCACCTTCAAATTAATATCGCCTGAATGAGATGTGATCTAATGACACTGTGTAATGAGTAAATTAAAGATAGTGGGTCAAGTGAACCATGACTCTACAGGCTAACGTATGCCCAAGAAAATATTTTGGTGCCCAACATGGTACAAAAAGAGAAGTTTACATTATGTAAATTTATAAAACAGTAGACACAGTAAGAGGGTGAGGCAACAGTGCACAAGTTGCAAATCAGCAAAGCATGTTGACCTGTTAAGATGCCCCTTGATTTCAGAGCCCAAGACCAGAGATGACTCATATTAAAACGGCTGTAGCTCAAACACTTTTGAATACATGCATGATCACAGTCTTGAGAAAGGCAATCATTTGTAGTTTGGTCCTGAAGTGTCAGATTTAACCACAGTATTACTGAAATGGAGCTGGAGAAGCTCAAAACATAATGTAAATGGAATTCAACCGTTTTTGTTTTTTTTGGGCATTTTCCACCTTTTATTGGATAGTGATACTAGAGACAGACAGGAAAGGCAGGGGGCAGAGAGGGGATGACATGCAACACAGGGCCCGGGCCAGATTCAAACCCAGGCTGCTGCGGTAAGGACTCAGCCTTATGTGGTACGTGCTCTACCAGGTGAGCTACCGGGGTGCCCCCTCAACTGTTAACTTAAACAGAAATCATTGAGTGAAAATAACTTCCTTTGGTTTTGCCTCGAGCCTATGACTTGATGGAGCTATTGCCAAAAGTCTTACCAGGTGCCTTTTGAAATTTGATTATATAGTAAGTACCAAAATGTGAACATTTTACATTGTTTTTATGATGAACATGCAGACCTCATAGGCACGCATTTGGATTCTCCAAATTACCGCTTTGTGCCAAATGATGTTATGAGCTTTCTGGAGTGTGCAAGACAACATATTTTTGTACTTCTTATCGAGACAACACCCTAGTACATGTGAGAAGGGTAAAAGAGGTACTTTGGGGTGCCCTAGTAACTTCTACACATGACATTTGGTATGGTTGCAAACCATAAATATTACACATCCACAATATATCATATGAAAAAAAGGGTAGCTATTACAGCTGCCATCTTTTATCAGCTGCCATCATTTACTGAGGACTTGTGGCTGCTATAAGCTAGCCTACTGATTGTCCCAAGATACCCCAACCCCTTAGACAACCCACAGACATGATTAGAATGCAGACTCATTACCTGGGTGTAGCCATGGCAACGGCAGACGTATCTGCTGTATCCGAGCAGCTGTTGAATAAGTGGCCCTTATACAAACTTTATACAGACTGAAGGCATCTGGAATTGCATTTGATGTGACTGTTTAGAATTCATGGATGTGATTGGGACCATCCAAACCATAGGGAGTACTAGCTAAGGGAGCAAAACAGCAATCTTCTAGGGAAAGCTGTCAGCTAAACAGCTAGGGAAAACAGTCCCACCCCAACAGGCTACATAGGGTGGTTCCTTCCTTTGAAGTTTTCCTCAACTTCCCAAATGGCTGCCCAAAGGGAAGGTCAAGGAACAGTCAACTGCGGAAAAGGTTCAAATTTTATTTTACTTTTTTAATAAATCACAAGCAGAATGGACAGCAGACAGTCTGGGAGTACCAGGGGTAACAGTGAGGTGCCTGGCTGGTTAGCTAATCTATATAGCCTTTTCCGGGTACAGTATAACTAGAGACAGCCTCTAATATGATCTCCATTCATTCTTAAGTAATCTATTCAGTGGTGTTTTGAAGCCAAAAACTGACCTGAATGGGTGTCACCATATTGACAAAGCCTTCTATACCAGAGGGCGATGCATATCTATCTTATTCTATGGTGGAAGATGATGAATATGCATACTGTGGAAAAATAATTCAAAAATATAACCCAATTTTTAGGATTCTGTGCGTACTTGTGAAACATTGGTTGAGAAAAATTGTTTACACTAGGTGAACGAATAAAAAGTATTAATGATCGGATTTGGAGAGGGTGCATTTCCCTTCTTTTGAGAGTAGCTGCTAATGACGCCAGCAGACATCCAGCAATTGAGCTAAGGTAGGCTAAACTCCCTGTTCAACGCACCTCCAAGCTGCATAAACAGACATAAAAATCTATGTAATGTACTCTACTTACAGAGTCGGAGAAACTTGTGGATACCGTCCACCCTCCGTGCCTGGTGTCCTCTCCTTAATGAAGGGACAAGTGCAAAATTGTTTGGCTAAACAAGGCTTGTGTGAAGCCCACCATTTATCATAAGAGGGTTTTAACATCAGATCCTGTGTATTACTGAATTGACAAAAACTATCAAACTTGTTATTAACATTGTGGAAAAAGAGGAAAATCCAGTTATGTGTTGAAAAGACTGTGTGATGGTTTAAATATTAGGAATGCTGCATGTAAAGAGAACAGAAACAGTGAACCTGTTCCTGCACAAGAGAATGATAAGACATGATTGCGCATGAAGGCACTGTTGATGGTGCCTAGTCATGAGTATGATGAAAATACCTTTATTTATAAATTTGCTGGACCTGATTTTAATCAGATACAGGAAAAAACATTTGCATGATCAAATGAACAATCTTCCCAGGTTTGACATCTGAGAAAAAAATTATTGGAAGGGAAAATTGTGGAAAAAAAAGGAATGGAAGTCTATGGAGAATTTGACTGGAACAAGCTGGTCCAGTACTTTGAGCTGCAGTACTATGGTACTGCAAGCCACTGCATTACAGTGGTTTCAAGCTCAGAGGCAAACCCTAGACCAGTGTTTCTGACCCCCTAACCTGCAGATTTTCATTGTAACCCTGCATAGGTAGCTCTGCTTGTACTTACTCAACCAATCATCTCACAGCACTTAATTATGCAAGGTGTGCCAACTCTTGACATTCACTGCTGAATTACTACAAACAGGTACCTATTCAGGGTTGCAAAGAAAATCTGCAGGATAGGGGGTCCTTGAGGACTGGGTTGAGAAACACTGCCCTAGACCACTGTACTGGTCAGATTAAAACATTTTCTCCTGGCACTTAGACATTAAACATACATATGATAGCACACAACCACAGAGACACACCCACACACACAGACATGTAGATTCAAGTCTCCTTGTTCACATGGTTCAATGGTACCAACACAAAGCGTCAATCATGCCCGTGTATAAACAATGGCTCTCTGTAAGCTATTATAGTTAATGGACCACACGCACACACAGTTCGTGTGTGTCAGTCATTCTGCTGTTGTGGTCTACAGCCCATAACAAAAAGTCACGATAAGATTTCACATCTTACTGACTTTTGGAAATGGGCCAGAAATGGGCTACTTTTCATATCTTATTATGACTCTTATCTGCACTCGCTGCTGATACACCCTCAAAAGAAACTGTTAAGGTGCAGTAATGGGAGCTAGATGGGCAGTTACGCAGAGATGAGCAATGTGGAGAGAATACCATATTGTAACTCACCTGTCGTACCTCCTACTTGTCTATTGACCCCGGGCAGTTTGTTCCTTATAGGGCGGTTGGGTGATGCACCACCAAAGGGGAAAGGGAGAGGGAATTTTTCTATCACATTCTTCCACGGTGTTACACTAGCCTGTGACTGTTCTAGACAGTTTGTCCTTCGTTAACTATCATAGTCCAATCAGCGTCAACTCGTGTTCCATGGAGTACTGCCCCTTTCAGGGGATTCCAGTCTGGTTGAAAATTGCCCAGATCGCTCTGATAGACTTTCATGTTAAGGCAATTTTTTTTAAAATTGCAGGCACTACAATGCAATCTCTGGGTTCTGGGTGGGCTTGCACTAACGTGTTTTTGTCATATGCAACCGGGGCAGCCAGCCATACCTCATTGGCCACTGTTGTATGTCGCCACTAATGTGTCTGTGTGGTCGCCATATTGGGCGGTCACGATCTACTAGTAAGTGTGTATTGAGCGATGCAGACTTCACAACAAAATCCTCTGTAACTCGCTTAATTCTGAAGCGATTTTCATGAAATTTGGTTTGCTATACACATGAGAAATTGAGCATGTTACCCGTTATTTAATGGAATTAAATTCAGCTACAGGGTGGGGCGGATCTAGTCACCTCTATGTCAAAACATTAACCTTCTGAATAGCCACAACTTCCTCTGGGACCTGCATACTCTGATCTATGAACAGGCAACATCAAGTGCAAATTATTTAGAATTTCAGCTTTTGTGAGTTTCTCCAAAAAAGTAGATTTCTATATCTATTATATTGTTATAGAGCCACCTGGTTGCTTGGACAACTACAGGTTTCACCGACATGCATAATCTCTGAGGTGAAAAACCATGAAGCATCGAAGATGCATATGGACAATTGCCTGAAACCTTCGGCTTTTGGGAGGGTCAACGTTGCCACACAGTTGGATGACAGCTGTGCAATGTCTCATATGAAATGAGACATTGCACTGATGACACCACTAATAGAAATAAAATGACTATAAAATAAGAGATCCGTACGAGAGGATACAGTGCTAGCCATAATCCAAAAGAAAAGGAAACTACCAAGGCAAACAAAGACAGGAATCATATTTCAGAATCATCAAACAATGCAATACGATTCCAAAAATGATCCCAGATTGGTCCCTTATTAAGGTGTCTGTAAGTCATCCTGATCAGCATGGATTCAAGCCAAGTAATATACATATTCAGTGCATACGTTTTTAACTCATCTTATAACACCAAACGGTGTGGGCTTCCTCCGGGTGCTCCTTTCCTCCCACAGTCCAAAGACATGTAGGTCAGGTGAATAGCTTGTTTGCGGTCACATGTTTCTGATGACATGCAAGATTCAGATGAAGGGCAGGAGGTGAAAAGCAGAATGGATGAGATGGAGCTACTTTAGCCCGAACTGTGCTAGTTTAGACGATATTATGAGAGAAACGAATAAACAGAAAGTAAGACATGTTGGACATGATCCTTATGTTATGAAGATTGATTTTTTTGACGAAGTGGTCACTGCACACGCGCGCGTTATCCGACTCCGCTCCTCCCAACCACAGATGACGGTTCGCAAGCCATTTTTTCCGGTGTTTTCGGTCAATTTCTTGCATTTTTTCCCCCTCATGAACAACAACTTTTGGTACTCAATAAAACCTCCTTATGGGTTCTCAGTTAATGACGCCAAACACAGGCATTTTGAAAGTTTGTGATAGTTCTTCCTATGTAGAAAATCACTTCCTGGCCTCCATCTGTGGTTCGTGACGTCATATGCAAACAACCTACTGGCTGTACTAAATTGTCCCTAGGTGTGAATGTGTGTGTAGGCCCTGTGATGGCCTAGTGGCCTGTCCAGGGTGTCGCCCCGCCTGCCGCCCAATGACTGCTGGGATAGGCTCCAGCATCCCTGCGACCCTGAGAGCAGGATAAGCGGTTTGGATAATAAATGGATGGAATAATAATAAATCATCATCATCATCATCCACTCTGTTTTAAAATAAAGGGTTGCAACCTTAAAGGGTTTGAAAATGTTTATTTCGAAAACTCGGTCCTAATACAATCTCCCACATTTTAACAAAAATCAAATAAAAGTGGTTAAGAATTAGTATATAGGTCAATGGCTATTTGCGCATGTTTCTAAAGTTAAAACAAAAAAGAGAACTCAACACTCACCTGTCACCTTTTAACAAAACAGAACATGAAAATGTACACAACCCATTGTTGCACAATGCTGCTTCCTGACACCATGCGTAAGGGCTTAACCTGACCTGTCAAGTAAAGTTCAAGATGCGCTCTGGGAAAAATACACATTGTTCACTCTTGTTAACCCTACCACGGATAGCCTACATTGCCGTTCTCTACCTTAATGGGAGCGGGGGGGCTGCGTCCTGGCTGCACACAGACGGTGGATGCGGGGTTGTAATGGGGTTGTAATGATGACAGGAACAAGCGTTGGTCCCCCTCCACCTGCAGGCTTGACTGGTGCGTGCTTTTAATCAGAAAATCCTAACTTTAAATATACATCATCACAGTTTCTGTGCTTCCTTCTGGGTTCAGCTCAGACATTTTCTTTTTTTTCCCTGCTTTTTCTTCCCGCGCCTCTCCTGAAACTCCTTGGCACCCCTTAGGGGAGGCGGGCCTCACACTTAAAAAACCACCGTCCTAAAGAAATGTGCTGTAACCTCAAACTTAGTGGTGGAACCTCAAACTCAGTGGTGGAACAACTCATTTAAGTGAATGAGCACAGCCAAAGTCACTACTGCAGTCACTGCTAGATTAGGCGGACTTTTGAGAGGAGCGCTTCATACACAAAAAAGAGAAGCAGACACCCATAAGAGTCAAGAGCCACAATCACGTTTTATCTTGCAAGGGCAGTACCACCTACAACGGTCGTATGGGGCAACTTGTAAGTCAGCCTTTGCAAAGCACCAGAAATAGTGTTACAAATCATGATTTATCACACTGTGATATGATTCGGTTCATATTGCCCACCTCTACCTGCAGAGCATCACCAAAAAAAAAATCACTTAATCATTGGCAACGTGTGTTCTGGTCACTGCACTAGTGTCTCCTCTGGTCGGTCGGGGCGCCTGTTCGGGGAGGAGGGGGAACTGTGGGGAATAGCGCGATCCTCCCACGCGCTACGTCCCCCTGGTGAAACTCCTCACTATCAGGTGAAAAGAAGCAGCTGGCGATGCCACATGTATCGGCGGAGACATGTGGTAGTCTGCAGCCCTCCCCGGATCGGCAGAGGGGGTGGAACAGCAACCGGGACAGCTCAGAGAGTGGGGTGACTGGCCAGGTACAATTGGGGAAAAGGGGGGGGGGGGATAAAAAAGAGGCAACAGCGGCACCATCAAGAACATCTAAAACTGCACATGAAGATCAACAGCGGCATAGTGGGAAGCGGCGGTAACATCATCACCAGCCGGCTGCAGCAACAGCAGAAACATCAACAGCCCAAAAATAAACATAAGCCTTAAACAAAGACAACAAGCCTCTGTGTAGCATACAAACAATGATAAAGTAACATTGACTATGCTGTTATAAGCCACTGCAGTGATCCAAAGGATGATTTTGTGCTTGTGTGAGGGAGGAGAGGTACCACCGCTAATACAGCGTGTCCCATCGGGGGTTTGTGAAAGGGAGGGTGGAAGTCGAATTTGGGACCGTCACAGAATTCATTTAAATCTCATCAAATGGCTCTGCTAGAGCGAAGCACAGTGCTGCAATCTGCAAGAGTACTTGATATTGTCTGCATAGCAACATGCCAGTGGTGCCGATGCAAAATTGAGATCAAGACAAAATAATAAAGTGGAAAAATAACCAGGATAATTATTGCACCCCATCAGTTGACAAAGGACTAAAAAGGCACCAGGGGTGTCTATAAGAAATGTATAGGACTTATGACCAAAAATCATAAAACAGTAAAATAAAGATTACATAACATCATTTCATATCCTCGGTACCAGATTAACTATTTAGACTACAGTATTTTCCTTAGTCTGACATCATGTGTAGGGACCGTGGAGGGGTTTCGCAGGAAAACAAAACCGCTCCAACCACAAATCAGTGGTGAAAGCTGGTTTGTGTTCTCACACACACACACACAAATCAGTAAACTTAGAATAAAAGTTCCTGGAAATTTGATAGGTCATTGCTGTCTTGACCTTATACCATATGCTGATGATGTAATGGACATAGCGGCCTCTATAAATAAATAAATAAATGTAAGTGAATACTGCCAATTTGCTCTCTGTCATGTCCTAGTTTACTACAAATAATTAAATCACAAATAGGTCTACTAATGTATGTATGCACATACGCGCGCACACACACACAGTAAGCAATAAAAATATCCTAACGTTACCAACTCAGCTGGAGGCTGTGTTACTATGGTAACAAGATAGCCAGCAGAAAGTGTGTGTGTGTGCGCGCGCATGTCGTGCGCGCGCATGTCGTGCGCCTCTAGAAGAGCTACCATGCAGGGGTCAGTTGTTACATCTGTGGACAGTGTTTGAGAGAACAAATGTAATGCAGCCAAACTTTGTCTCTCCTCCAGGTTAACGAAATACATCATCATCATCATCCCTTTTTTTCTGCTTTACTTCCATCAAAATATTCTCCATCTGGTTTCTTACATTTATTTCATGATACTAGCATGCCCAAACCAGCTTAGTGATATCTCAAAAGAATCGACCGTTTTGGTCTCAAGTTCATGAGACATGTTCTACAATAGATAGCAATTACATTACTCAAACGCAAAGAGCAAACCTGGGACTTTATGCTTTTTGTGGGGCACCAATGAGCAGCGCAAGGGTCATTTTGCAAGATGCAGACATTTTGTGTGTGTGTGTGTCTCTCAGGGGGTGGCTACTTTACACTGATTGAACCATTTTTAAATAGACTATGTTACTATTAACTCAGTCAATGAAAGTTACTGCTGGAAGCTTAATGACAGTATGTACTGGTATGTACTTGTTAAACAATAAATAGAGGCCCATTTACCTTCTTATTGATTCCATGTGTCCCCACAAGAATAACAAGACCTGGGTTGACTTTTGTGCTTAATTATTTGTGTGTGGGTGGTGGCGGGGTGTACATTACCCTGAGCCCCCGGCTTTCCTACTTATCAATCTCTGCCTTTCCTGCAGTGGTTGTGAATTGTGGACAGCCCGTGGGTACTCAGAATTCATCCAGAGTTGGAGGAATGGGATTATCTTTGCTCTGTGACTGGATGATGTGGTACAGAGGGGCCTTAAGTAAGCTCTCTACCTCCCACCCCTTTTTCCCGAACCTGGGATATAGAGGACTCGGTGGGATGGAAAGACGACCAGCTGCTGTGCACACATGCTAACAGAGGCTTGAATAGTGTAATATGATTCCCAGGCATTTATAATGTACAAGGTAAAGTCAGTTGGCAAGTGAATAGAGTTTCACCAGAGATTTTGTTTTTTCAGCTACCAAGTAGTTTGAGGCTGATTGAAATGTGAGACTAAACAGCAGGACCCGAAATTTACACTTTCAGCAGGTGGATGCATTGATTTTATGCCCTAGTACACACACATGTATACTCACAAGATTTACATACATACGGCATTATTCACACACCTGCAAATGTTTATGTGCAAAACTCTCTCACACACACACGCAAACAGCCTATATTGGGTATTGCTTACTCATAAACATGCACGCTTCAATACAAGCCATAGCACACCTTGGAAGCACACCTCGGAAAATCAATCCAGAGCAGCAGTGATGTTGCCAAAAATCCATAGCAATGCACCGTTTGGGGATCATTTGACTGCAGATGCACAATTGGACAGGTCAGTAATAAATGAGATATTGTGAGGCTCCCTAACATTCCCCGTCATCCACAAACCCACACAGACACGCGCTTCTTACACTTTCTTCTCATTCTTGGGCTGTCTCCTCACAAAATGAGATATTCTCCCATGTCCTTCATTCACTTTCATAGTTACACATTTTTCTCTGTGACTCCTTGATCCTCTCTCAACACCCATCAGCTTCACTTTTCTCTCTCATTCATATCACTCTCTAACATGCACCCTTTGATTTTCTCTCTTCCTCTCTGTATCACACTCGCTCTGCCACTCTCTTGCTCAGCCTCTGCTGCACAAGATGACATTCGGTCTTTCCCATATTCTCACTGTTGTTCTCCCTCTCCCTGTGGTACCGTCTCACTCTTGCTCTGCCGCTCCCATAGTCTCTCTCCCGCCATCACTTTCTCCCCCCTCTAAGTCCCACCAAAAGGGGATGACCTCATTTCTATGTTTGCTTTAGTCACCTGACAACAGGTTTAGGAGGCAGCAGCAGATGACGACCTGAACAGAACAGAGCAATGTGCATAAGTCTGAGACATAATCGCATAGCCAAGCTAGACACAACAGACTGTGATGACACCGTCCTGTGTCCTCCAAGCTAGGATGATTCATGCCACAGACATTAGTTGGATATGGACATAATATACCTAGGGAATCGTTGCAGTCTAATGTTTGGAAAGACTGAAGTGGCATATGACCTTTTCTTGCTGTGTTCACCTCCTAATGAACATGGACATGACGACAACATACTGCCATTACAGTTGTTACAGCTGTCGAGTCCATTTTATTTCCATTTTTGTGGATAAATCTTATTATTGCTAATATTTTACCATGTAATTTTAAATGATAAATAATCATAAATGTTTTATTCACAGATTGCATCTTTGGGGACCTAATAAACATCCATGTCATGTAAGTAGAGCAGCCTGCTGAATGAGCTCATTTAGGGGGGAGTGTCACATTGTCTTGCTGTCACTATTGCCAAATCATTTAACTTAAATTATTGGTCCTTAACATAATTAAGTACAAAAAGGTCCGTGCTGCAAGATAATGTGACTTAAGTCAAAATACTTATACAATGTAGCTTAGGTACACTAAACTGAAGGGACATGGCCTTTCAGGTTACAATGTAGTACATCATCTAAAATAAATAAGAATAAAAAAAAAAAACTAGCCAGCACCCCACTCTTTACCTAGCTCCTGCTCCTTCGGTATCATTTGATTTGGCAGGTGCAGGGTTGGCAAACATTGGGCTAGGTCTGCTAGCTACAGATATAGAGGGCTAGATCCGTGCATGAAAATCGCAAGTAAACATTTATGGATTTCAGAGCCAAAATCTTAGTTTCTATTATGCCGAGATCAGACTACATGATCATTTTGCCTTTCATGATGGTCACCATGTCAGATTAGGAAATCATAGTGCCATAAATTCTGGCCATGTTTTGGTCGGAAGACTGGCAACACTACAAGTATGACCCTGACCGATCATAGATGCTGTCTTTCACAATCTTGGATGAGTTAATGGGTCATTGGCAAGGAGCGTCAGGACATTGTCAATCATGGCTACAGAACCACTATGTATGATGTTGGCGGTCGTGCATTGCGAAAAGAAAAAGAAAGGTGAAAAAAAATGATCACGGAGGTTGTTGCGGCTAATACTACTAGGGAATGATAACCTAGCATAGGTTAACTAGCTACTCACCGGGTTACTGAAGTGCCTCCACTGTTTCTTGCCAACATTTATCCCATCTTTTTTGACTGTCACGGTCCTCCCTTGAGGAAGTGTCAAAAAGGCCTGCAGGGGTGTTGTTGCCACTGCTCAACGAACATTTCCTTGGTTTCATTGTTCGACCTGACAGCAGCAACAGCAGCATCACTTTCTCTTTGCCATGTTGACATACGTGCACCAGAGAGCACTCTGTCATCCTACTGGGTCAATGTCAAGAACACATAGTAGGAGTTGTCAGACTAGGCAGGAAAATACAAAATATTCTGACATGCTAGGCTTTTTGTCAGGGTGTCGTGAGGCGTCCCAGACACCACATGGCTGTTCTTCAATTATGTCACACTACACGGGTTTTAGACGTCCGTTCGTCATTCTTGACATCTATTATCGGGCCTGACGCTGGAAATTTGTCAGCGACAACAAAATCATGTCAAAACCAGGCTAAATTCGTGTAGTCTCATCCCGGCAAAAGTAATGCATGTGATGCTATTATTTACCACTAACGCAGAGCAAGTCAGCTGAAGATTTGATGTATTCAACAGTGCAAGAATTTTGACATCACCTGATTTTTTTTAGAAGACAACTTTCATATTTGGCTAGAGCTATTCTGATTTACATATAGGTCTATATCAGAATGTCAAAAGCAATGAAAAAGGTTCTCACCACTCACCACCACACGGTGAATAGTTCTTGCTAGCATAACTGACAACTGCAACATCTGTTGGTCAAAAAGGAAGGCTGGCGACAATCAGACAGGAATAAACAGAAAAGACAAAGATAACTGGATGAAAACGGCTTTGCCCATTTCAAATTGCATGGTATGATTAATTGTAATAATTATAATAAAAACAACAACAAAAATAATACAGACAATTATACCCCGGTGGATAATGATATACATCAGTTTTTAGGTTGCAATACAAGAAAAAGTTTCAAATCTATACCACTGGATGTGACATCACGATTTCTACTAGAAATTAAACCTTTTGTTTTGATTTAGCACAGGTTTTCTTAACGCATCAAACTCGTGCATGAGAAACCTAACCTACCTAGGATTTAATTGCTGAATGCAATGATTTAATCACATTTTTTGATATTCAGTCTGAACAAAGTGTTATTCATTGGAATAACTGACAATTTATCGCAAACTGACAAGAGGAGTCAACATGGAGGAAAAAAACAATTACTAAGCTGTCTTTTTTTTTTATCCCCCCCCCCTTTTCCTCCCCAATTGTATCCACCCAATTACCTCACTCTTCCAAGCTGTCCCGGTCACTGCCCCACCCCCTCTGCCGATTCAGGGAGAGCTGCAGACTACCACATGCCTCCGCCAATATATGTGGAGTCGCCAGCTGCTTTTTTTCACCTGACAGTGAGGAGTTTCGCCAGGGGAACGTAATGTGTGGGAGGATCACGCTATTCCCCCCAGTTCCTCCTCCCCCCTGAACAGGTGCCCCGACCGACCAGAGGAGGCGCTAGTGCAGCGACCAGGACGCATACCCACATCCTGCTTCCCACCCGCAGACACGGCCAATTGTGTCTGTAGGGACGGCCGACCAAGCCGGAGGTAACACGAGGATTCGAACCGGCGATCCCCGTGTTGGTAGGCAACGGAATAGACCGCTACGCCACTCGGATGCCCGCTGTCATTTTTTGATGAAAGGGCAAAAGATCCTGTGCAGGATAAGTGGTTTGGATAACGGATGGATGGGTAAAAAGATAGCTAATGAAAAGGCATACCCGACCGCCAAACCACCATCCTAAAAATTAATATATTACAGTTCAATACAAAATCCTGTTTCTTTTCTTGGGCAAAGAAACATTTCAGTCAAATAGATTTAGCTATGACATTACAAGAGGTCACAGTATGTGGGGCAGACAAGACTGGTAATAAATGACGCAAGGAAAGAAAAGAGAGTAAAACAACACTCCTCAAAACATTTGCAAAGTTCTTTAACGTAAATAGAACCAAACTAAAATTAGATATGTGTAAAATATCTCCCTGCCTAACGGTTCTTCTCTGGTGCCGTCATGTATTAGCAACGTCATAACAGCCCCTAACAGAGTATGACAGGACAGCGACATCTGCACATTTCTCCGAGCTCTTGAACAAGAATAAAAACGACAAGAATAATGATCTAACACTAATATTTAAACACCAATTTAACCTTGTATCAATCCAGTAGTGATGGCAACAGTATAGACGGCAACTTAAGTGTTTGTAAATTGCCATTTTCACATTTATTACCCATGTGCTCTGGCTTTCTGAGATACAAATACTGATTCGGCCTACCTGAGAGATGGCAGGCAGACCTTGTTCGCGCTTTCAGCCCCCCTCCCCAAATTCTCTGGTTAATTATTAGGGATGCACCGAAAATTCGGCCACCGAAAATTTTCGGCCACCGAAAATGGCCCAAAAGTGCATTTTCGGTTTTCGGCCGAAAGACCTAAATCACCGAAACAACACGGCCGAAACACAATTGTGATGACGTAAGCAAAAAGCGCCGCCAGCACACGGTCATCTGGATAAGAGCCAACATGTCTGCGGCGTGGACGTATTTCAATATCTCGGAGAAAGACCCACGGACAGCGATTTGCAAAACATGCAATGCTGAAATTTCAAGAGGGGGTGTGTCTGCAAAGAGTTTCTCCACGTCGGGTTTAATTTATCCTCTGAAATCCAAACATCCCGATTGCCATTCTGAATATGAGAAGAATGCGGCGCAGAAAAGAAAGGTCAATCCGAGCACGCCCACTCCGTCTGTAGCGGACTTATTTGAAAAGGCAAGAAAGTTTTCCAGTGATTTTCCTAAGCTAAGGCAAAGGGCATAACACAAAACATTATGGAGTTTATTGCCTCAGACGATCAGCCGTTCTCTGTCATAGAAGATGTGGGATTTCGTAGGCTGATTGATCACATTGAGCCCCGTTATGCCATGCCAAGCAGACGGCATTTCTCAGACATGTTAGGTTACCTGAGCTGTTTAATGTTGTTGCAACTCATGTCCATGAGCTTATAGCATCAGATATTACAGCTATCAGTTTCACGACCGACATATGGAGCTCAGACGTCAGCCTCACCAGCATGCTCAGTCTAACCGCACTGTAGATCGATACAGATTTCAAGCTGCAAAAGATTCTGCTCTATTCACAAGCGTTTAGCGGGTCACATACAGCAGCAGCCATTTCTGCTGCATTCGCCAATATGTTCGACACCTGGCATATCGACCGATCTAAAGTGCATGCCATAGTCAGTGACAATGCAAGAAATATGGCAAAAGCGATAGAAGACAGCCAGCTGAAAGGAATACGGTGCATGGCCCACACACTACATCTGGCTGTGAATGAGGGAGTGTTGTCTCAGCGCAGCGTAAAAGACCTATTGGCTATAGGCAGAAGAATTGTTGGCCACTTTAAACATTATCAGCTGGCCTATTCCCGCTTACAGTCTATGCAAGATCAGTTTGGAACAGCAATAAAACGGTTTCAACAAGACGCGAGTACACGCTGGAACAGCACTTTTTACATGCTGGAAAGCCTCTGCGCAAAAGCGAGTCTTGGCTGCATACAGCGCAGATCACGAGCTCCCCGCGACATTCACTTCACACCAGTGGGTCTTAATAGAGAACATTCTCTCTCTTCTTGCCCCCTTTGAGCAGTTAACTAAAGAGATCAGCTCCGCTGATGTATCTGTAGCAGACGTTATTCCGTTAATTGCGGCACTAAAGCGTCTTCTAAGCAAAGAGGTTGAGACGGACCACGGAGTGAAAACAAGGAGAAGCACACTCTTAAGAGTCTGTCAACACACGTTTCACTGAGATCTATTCGGATCCTCTGCACTTCATCGCGACTGTACTTGATCCGCATTATAAGGATCATTACTTGGATGTGGGATTAAAGCAGCGCGCACGTGAAATGATCCAGGCCGCGATGGATGCGGACAACCCGCTTGGAGACGGACCAGCGCACAGCGCGGGAGGAGAGCAGAGCGCAGAAAAAAGGGCTCGTCTCTGCACCAGATGAGGAGCATGCACCTTCCTTGTCTGATAGGTTCAATGAGCTCCTGCAAGAGAGTGCCCCAAATAATAGGTAGGCTATTCTGTTCTGACTTACTATATGTGACTATCAGATGATTTTATTTTTCTGCTAGACAGTTTTTATTTTATTTGATAAAAATGTTTATGCACTGGCCCTTTATCTTTCTCAAATATCAGGCAGACAACAAGCTCAACCGCTCAACAGTTGGATGGTTATCTGTCTGAAGTCCCCATCTCCAGAAGTGATAACCCTCTTGCCTACTGGAGAAATAACCATGGCCGCTTTCCTGACCTGGCAAAGATGGCACGCAAGTACTTGTCTGCTCCGTGCACAAGCACTGACAGCGAGAGACTGTTCAGTGCTGCAGCTCATGTTCTCGATGAGAAGAGGAACAGACTTCACTGTGATAAAGCAGAGAAGCTACTCTTCATCAAGAAAAACCTGCCACTTTACCTCAAGAAGTAGAATGGGCGTGAGTCTATTGTTAAAATATTTGTTTTCCACTTTGCACATCCACAATTCTTGTTATTAAATGCCTACAGGCTATGGCAATCTTTGTTTTGATACACTGTTATGTTGTAGGCCTACAGAGAAAATATTGCTCTATCTTTCAGCAGTTGCACTTGTTCTGAATGCACTTTGTTGTAGTAGTCCTACAGAGAAAATTTTAAAAGGCACTTGACTTAAATGCACTATTGTGTTTTTATGAGAGAACATATTTAATTTTACAATCTTTCAGCAGGCCAGTCAGTTATAGGCCTGTACATTATTATTTAATGTATACATGAGTGGGATCAAGTTAAACATTTTGTTTTGAATTTTAATTTATATTGTGCATTGTTGTAATGTCAGTGCTAAATAAATATTTTAATACTTTTGTAATTGATTTATTCTTTGAATTGCAATGCCTTGATTTTAGTGAGGTTAGTACACAGTCATAGCCATAAATGCAATGGTTCTAATAATTGACATAATCATGTCTTTCAGTGTTTCGGTTTTCGGCCTTGGTTTCCTCATTTTTGGTTTTCCGTTTCGGCCAAGAATTTTCATTTCGGTGCATCTCTATTAATTATGTAGATGAATTTCATGTAATGAATTTGAATTGTTAATTTAATCAGAGCTTGTAGTTGTGAAGTGCTGCAATAGTTACTGGCCTCATTCATCTCAGTTTGGGTTGTACGTGTCCCCACTTTCCCTCTTGATGTCCTAAATTAACCTTGACTACACAGTAAGCTAAACAGCCATACACACAGAATACTGCAAGAAAATCCAATTTCCATTTCCAGTAGCAGGTATGCTTGTATCAAACACTGATCAAAAGCTACATACTTTCTTCCAAATTATTTAATATGACCTGGCATAACAGGAGCACTGATCATGTGAAGTAAAAACACGAGACAAATTTTAATCCTCACAAAAATAACTGAGAATGTATCACATTGTAAACTATTTTATGCTGTCTAATAACCGTTTATAGCCTTGGGTATTCAGGACAGTGAAGGTTAGGTTTAGCTGCCCAAAATGCTTTAAAAATCATGAGGCTGAAAGTTGTTCTTTGCAGGCTATATTTGATCAAGATTTTATGTGTCGTCCAAAAATGAAAGGTCTGTCAGAATAAACCAAAGGAATGTAACCTAAAGAACATGATATTTATTCATTAGGTTTTCAAATGCAGAAAGCTCAAAATTATCTGGTAACTGCAAATGAAATCTGTGAATGTATACTAGTTAACAGGAGCTCTTAACTAATGCATAGTCAACAAAGTGGTGTTACCTAGTGCTTTACAAATTCATTATCTGTTGGTAGACAATTCTTAACAAGATGCCCTTCATCCAAACCCACATCTGATGGGTAACGACAGCCATTATGCCCTTGACCTTATTAACAATAATAAATGAAACTAACTGGAATTGTCCTTTGGCTCATGCTATGGTAAAACACTAATGGGTGTCTCCACTCCCAGCAATGCCAGATTATCCTGAAAGTTTTCCTTAACCTTTTCATCATCACAGTTATGGTCATCATAATCATTGTAGCTGCATGCATCTGAATCAGAATCAGATTTATTAGCCATGTAGGCTTGCACATACATGGAATTTGACTCTGGTTTCATGGCTCTCTCAGTATACTTAACATAGAATAACAACACTACAACACAATCTTCAAATATATACACAAGGATTGACTTATACAGGCGAAATAATAGGTGATAAAGGTGCAATGGTGCAGAGAATATATCAGAGATGCTGAAATCGATGTTAGCAGGTTACTTACATACATACCTGAGGTAGATGGATATGACAGAGCGTACCAGTATAGCTACAATGTACAGTACAGTATGGTATATACAAAATGGTTGCCATTTATTTGACAAGTAAGAATGCAAATAAGAATGTTAATACAGGCTAACAGCTGCGTGGCTTCGGGCTGATGTCTCCATCAGCCCGAAGACATAAAAACAAATGTCTCAGGATGAACCTAAGCTCTGAAATTATCATGCTGCTGGTCGATAGGCATCAACAGCTCAAACAATGTAAAGTTGCTATGGGGATTTTTTCTAACTGATTATTTATCAGTCTCAATGTGATTCTGATGCATCTAAATGACCGACATAAGCAAATCAGACGTCAGCGAGAAGATTAGATATTGCTAAATAATGATTCCAAACACTCATCTACCGGTCAGATTCTCCATTAAATCTGATAATTTGATTTTCTGCACACGGACAGCATACATAGAGCCACAATCAGAGAAACTTCACTGCTATATAGCCTATTTCACAAACACCCGTTTTCCCAAAAAACCAACACATCTCTTTCTCTCATCTTCAATTCAAAACAATTTCAGGAGCTTTCAGAGGGTGAATGTAGATCTTGGTGAAAAGAGGAAATGCTTATGCCAAGTGAAATCGTTTTTCTACGAAACACTTTTGCTTTTGTCCACAGGTGCTCACAAGGCCAACGAAAATCCAATTGAGGAGGTCAACTCATGTATGCAGCCTCCTGGCTAAAATAGTCAAGTCAATTTTATTTCATTCATTCATCATCCAAACCGCTTATCCTGCTCTCAGGGTCGCAGGGATGCTGGAACCTATCCCAGCAGTCATTGGGCGGTAGGCGAGGAGACACCATGGACAGGCCGCCAATCCATCACAGGGCATTTTTCCATGTTTTCAATGTTTCTATTAGTCTAAGATTTAATTTGTATTTGCATAGCCCGATATCACAAGTAGAACAGAACTTACATGGGTTTAAAGATACCGTAATTTCCGGACTACAAGTCGCCGTTTTTTTTTACTCATCTGGCTGGCCCTTCGATTTATATTCCAACGCGATTTATACAATGTAATTTTGTGGGACGAAGCGACCCTCCGCGACCCTGAGAGCAGGATAAACGGTTAAGACAATGGATGGATGGATGGACGGAATACACTGCATTTCAAATAAGGCCACTAGATAGCACTGTTTAATCTTGTGACTCAACTGAAAATACTGTACAACAGTGATGCACGGGTTTGGGTAAGCTTACTAGAAAATATCACAGGTTCGGACAGGCAGGTCAAAAGGTGATAAAGCAACGCTCCGAGTAAGTTATCAATAACCCCCCCCCCGCTCTAACACACACACACAGCTTCATCATCAATCTGTGATTGTGGTTTTAGTCAGTGCATGTGTTTTAGTGTTGAGGCTTCACCTACGAGTATGAGTTTTTTCCCTAAGTGGTATCTGCAGTTTTTTTTTACACTGCCAAAATACGGTAATCCCGTTTTTTTGGTTTTTTTTACAACTGTAAACTACTAATAAGGCACGTTAGCCCCTAGCTAACGGGTCTGACCCTTTAGCCAAGCGGTTAGCGATGTCGCCTTGTGGTGCAGTACACCCCGTATCGAATCCCGCACCGTGCAAAAAAATAACCGGTTACACAACCTAGGTCTTATTTCTGTAGTTTTTGCCTTGAGCGTCATTTTGGAGACTTTGGACATGGGACCACTACCACAGAGAGCTATGTAATGTTGTCTTTTGGGGCAATGGAACACGAGCCCCAAACCTGTCCTTTCAACGACAACAACAACCTGTTAGACTGAGTAGCTGATTTCCCATGACCTGACTTCTCCATCGCGCTAGCCGGGTAGCTTGTTGATTATTACCACTGTAAACTACTAATAAGACACGTTAGCCCCTAGCTAACGGGTCTGACCCTTTAGCCAAGCGGTTAGCGATGTCGCCTTGTGGTGCAATACACCCCGTATCGAATCCCGCACCGGGCAAGAAAATAACAGATTACATTGGTGGCAGCGGTGGGATCCGGAAGTGTGCAGATCCTCAGAAGTCTCTTCGGAGCGCGGGAATAACAAAGCACGAGGGCGCGCTTCCGGGGAGGGTGACGACTGTAAACTACTAATAAGACATGTTAGCCCCTAGCTAACGGGTCTGACCCTTTAGCCAAGCGGTTAGTGATGTCGCCTTGTGGTGCAGTACACCCCGTATCGAATCCCGCACCGGGCAAGAAAATAACCGGTTACACCACTACCTATAGTAAGTTATAATAGTAAATTCTTGCAAGATGAACCAGGAAGTAGCACAGCAATGCGAACGACCAATGATAACAATGAACATTTCGGGTGATAACTTTAAAAACATGCACTTTCGTTTTCTCTCCCAAATACACGGTTTAGGTCCTAGATAGGTGAGTTGCATTGGACTTGTTGAAGCATGTCCGACGCTTGTGTTCGGTTGCCCCGTAAGACGGCATTATAAAGCTGTGCATTGCGGTGATCCCGTATCAAAGACCTCCACGATGAATCCAGTGAGCAAAACGATACCATAGCTAATACGCATGATGGCAACAATCTAAAATAAGATCAAGACTGTAAAAACAAAAAGCAAAAACAAATATCCTTAAACAACCCCACCCGCCCCCTTAAAAAACAAACAAACCTTGGTGTAGTGAAACTGGGGGATCTGCACACTATGTACAATGCAAACACCCCAACAGAATGGGTGCAAGCCCCATCCAAAAATTTAGAAAAAAAAGTTCTGCTTCTGAATTCGAACTATCCACCCCGACTTTTGCAGCAGTTGTGCTGCAGTGACGGAAGAAACGACCAGTCAGCTGGTCAGCTTTTGTGCTACAACGCTGCCCGTCTGTCTGTCTGTCTGTCCGTCCGTCCGTCCGTCTGCAGCGCAGCGGCCGCGGAGAGGGGAGGAGGAGGCGTCACCGGGGGTACGCCTACATCACAGAGTCACGGCGCCAGCAGAGAAATCAAAGTCTATGAACACGTTGGAGAAGTCGTATCCACAAAAAAAACCCCAAAGCCCCCCAAAAACAAAAAAGGGTGGGTAAATATGCCGACGTTTTCGCAGCCCCCCACTCCCCCGGCTCCCTGCTCCGAGACACCGGGATGTGACAGAGGGGCCGGCAGACACAAGTCTCCGAAATGCGCCCTCCTTCGCCATCGACGTAACAACATGTCGGCAAAGGACGGCCATATTTTGCTGGTTATGTCGACACAGGGGGAGGAAAAGTAGACACCATGTTCTCCCTCTCTCCGTGTCTCTAAATCCCCGTTATGGTTTCGACACCGTATCCCCCCTCAGTCAAACTTACCCGAAGCGAACGCAGCAATTACCAACTTGTTTCAGTCAGCGGACGAAAACACTGTTTGGGTAACGCAGGTGGAAACGACAGGGCCAATCAAAGTTCACACGGCCTGGCGAGTTAAAACATACGGAGGCGTGCGGATGTTTGAAAGACGCACGGGCACGGAGGAAGTGTGCTATAGGGGAGAGAGGGGGAGAAACACATGCAGTTTTTAACTTGGGTGACTTGTTTTTTTTTGGCGGGTGGGGGGGGCGTTTTCAAATTAAAGATACCGGAGGAATAGTTTCAACGATTCTTACCTGCCCGCGGACCTTGGCACGACGCGAAGGTGTCTGGCGTAAATCCGAAATGAGGGGTTCGCCGACGAATAACACACGTACTACGGCCCAACACAACTGAACATCCAGCCGGGGAACGGTCGACAAGGAAAAAAAAAATCGCGATCACAAGGAGGATCTACGCCAAAAGCCACATGACCGCCGACGTCAGCGTACGTATTTGCATGCGGCACCCGGGAGCCGGCGTTCATCCGTCGGCGGTCCATGCTATTAGTGCTGCTATAAGTTATAGGGGGGTGGGGGGTCCGGACAGAAACCAACTTCCTGTTCAAGAGGCTGGCCGGTGTCCGTGCTGCAAGAGCAACGCTTCCTGATGTGAAAATGAATGGATTGTGTCTGGCTGTCATGTCGTCTCCGTGTTGATATGCTCTCTCTCTCTCTCTTTCTCTCTCTCTCTCTCTCTCTCTCTCTCTCTCTCTCTCTCTCTCTCTCTCTCTCTCTCCCCCCCCCCCAAGTCATTGAATATTACATTATCCGAGGGAGAGGGGGCGTTTGTTGCCCCACGCAAAGTCCCTCCCACTTGTAAACCACCCACCACCACCACCCTCCCTGTACTTCTTTCACACGCTCTCTATCTCTCCGGTGTGCTTAGGAACTGGGGCTGCTGCAGTGCCTTCTCAGGTGGAAACTGCCCTTTGCAAAGTGAAAACTGAGACCTAACACCCCAACCTCCCTTTCTCCTCTCCATCTCTCGCCTGAATACATGCACACACGTACAAAACCATACACGTCCCCCCCAGCTATGTAGGGTTCGATCTGAAGATAAGATAAGATAAGATAGGATAAGATAAGATAAGATAAGATAAGATACTTTATTATCACGTGTACACACACCGAAATTTCGTATGGTGACTCTCAGACCAGCAACACTAGACAAGATAAATGATTAAAAAAACCAAAATAAAAACAAGGACAAACAACATTTAGTATAAATAAGTGAGGTAGTAAAAATAAGTGAGGTAGCAAAAATGATGATAAGACAGTAAAAAGATAGCAGTTTTTAAAGTTCAAAATAGTTAATTGGGTTATTGCACATAGTTGTCTATATTGCAGCAGCTTTAGTACCAGTTAGTCCTCAGCAGCTATAGGCAGATGTGTGTGTGTGTGTGGGGGGGGGGGGGGGGCGATGCAGGCTACAGCTCTGGCGAAGAAGCTGTTCCTCAGCCTGTTAGCCCGGGTTTTGATGGCGCAGTATCTTTTCCCCGATGGCAAGGGAACGAACAGACTGTGACCTGGGTGTGTTGCGTCTTTGCTGATGTTGCTGGCTTTCCTCTGTAGGCGGCCAGCATACACAGCATCCAGGTTCGGAAACACAGCTTCCACAATCCTCTGTGCTGTCTTTACCACCCGGGCCAAGTCCTCCCTGTTCTCTGCTGTGCAGCTGGCATACCACACTGTGACACATTGACAGAGGATGCTTTCTATTGTACTTCTGTAAAAGCTGACCAGCAGCTGAGAAGGGAGACTGGCTTGTTTAAGTTTCCTGAGGAAGAAAGTATAATAAGGCCAAAAAGAAAAAAAAGTGTAAAGTAACCTACTGTATGTAACTACCAGACATATTGTGTTGTAACTACAGTCTATGTTTAGTATAGAGCAAGTGGGGGTGTTACAATATTGGCTAAGCCAAGGTTATGTGTATGTGCTCTTATACTGATGTCACCACTAGAGGGCGCTGTTGTGTTGACCTGTGGTCTATAAAAGAGCATGCGCGAAATAAAGAAATTATCTGATTTTTGATTTGATTTTCCGTCGTGAAATGAGTCTAGTTGAGCCGGTATTCCTGCCCTCAGAGATGACAACGTCAACAGTGTGATAGGTCTGCAGTGATGTTGCCTGCCCGTTTCCTGAGTCTGGAGGTGTATGAGTCCTAAATGGAGGGCAGGTTGGCACCAATTATTTTCTTAAGTTTAGAAAAAGTGAAACTAAATTTGTATTTAATGCCACCAAGCAGCAGTGACTTTAGGAACAAAACGAGCTCAAAGTCCTGAACATAGGATTGTTTTCAAACTTGAAAAAGTCATTATTCATAGCCATAGTTGGTCAAAGGTTGGCTTGTATATGGTATCCTGTGCTCAGAATAAAAAGGTCCACTGAGTGACCTGAGGTTTTAATTGTTGGAGACTATCATCAGATTCGTAAAGCTTCCTGCTGCAATCACATACTGTCTCTCAGCAGGCAGGAGAGCTGATTTTTTTAGAACTAACTCCAGCTGTCCTTGACATCTATCCCACTGTCCACACAGTGATAGTGCACGCTGGCAGCAATGACGTCATGTCCAGGCAATCCACTAAGCTGCATTATGAACTTGAGTCTCAAGCCTCCACAGTTGAAAGCCTGGGAAGGTGGTGTGTCCTCTCTAGGGTTGGGTATTGTTTGAATTTTATCGATTCCGGTTCCGATTCTGTTTAACGATTCCGGTTCTTATAACGATTCCAAGTTTCAATTCCAATTTGGTAAAAAAAAAAGAGGTCAAATGTTTAGATAACTAAAATATCTTTTTTAAGCATTAACTGGACATTAACAATGTAAATACATAAGATTCAAAAAAGAACTGGTTGTTAAAATCCCTAGTGTTTACACTGCAACAGATTCAGTGGAGATCAAACTGGAGATGTCTGCCAAGGTGACATTGCCACCACCAGGACACATCATCAGTTGTGTACCTCAGCATCACAGGGTGTTTCGGCCTTTTATCACAAGACACCCTCCGCTGAGGCAGGCCCACCACAGGTTGATCGGTCCTGGGTGCGTGAACTGTGGTTAGCTGTTCACCCTGGCAGCCCAGACGGCATCTCTCCTTTTGCGCCAGATCCAGTGGCTAGTCCTCTCAGCAGTGTTGGCTAGCTCTTTGATCACTCTCCTGTGGGCCTGCCCCCTGACTCCTAGTTCCCTCAGGAGTTTTGCTGTGGAGCTGGCAACAAAGCCCCTACAACCCACCTCCACAGGGCGCACCTTCACCTTCCAGCCTCTGTCCTCTGCTTCGGCTGCTAGGTTGGCATACCGCAGCTTCTTACGCTCGTACGCTTCATCGACTGCACATTCCCGGGGGACTGTGAGCTCAATGATGTAAGCGAGCTGGTTAGAATTGGACCAGAGGACGAGGTCTGGTCGCAAGGTGGTTGTTGCGATCTCTGTTGGGAAGATGAGCTTCTGGTCAAAGTCCACTCGCATTTCCCAATCCCTGGCTGAGTTTAGCGAGCCTAAGTTGGGAAGTGAAGGGTTGGCCTTCAGTTTATCCCCCTCTCGAATGAAAGCTGGAAACCGCCGGGGCCCTTCCTGGTTGTTGAAGGGTTGGGCATTGATGGAAACCCTCTTGCAATCGAGTTCAGCTGCCAAGCACCTGAGCACCTGATTGTGTCGCCAGGTGTATCTGCCTTGGGTAAGGCTGGTCTTGCAGCCAACCAAGATATGCTTGAGGGTTGCTGGGGCTGTACACAGGGAATAAGATGGATTCTCTCCAAACCAGAGATTTAGATTTATGGGAGAGGGCAGGACATCATATGTGGCCTTGATGATGAAACTCAGCCTGTTTGATTCCATGCTCCAGAGCTCACTCCATGTGAGTTTCCTCTTTTCAACACCCTCCCACCTCATCCAGCGACCCTGTTTGGCTTGTGCTACGGCTTTAGCACATCTGGCTGCTTCTTCCTGTCGGCGAACCTCCTCAACCACCATAGTTCGCCGTTCGGTAGTAGTCGCCTTTTGCCAGGTAGGTGTTTTTATTCCCAGGCCAAGGCCGCCTCTGCCTTGTTGAACATGGCCTACTACGTCTTGGTGGCGGAGGGCAGATTTCGCCTCCAGTACAGCTGCAGCCGGGGTCCATTTCTTCCCTGTTGCTAGGGTTGGAGCAACTCCTCTCATTACTGGGTCTCAGGATTCTGTGAGCGACATGTCCAGCCTCCCTTTGGCACATTTGAATTCCTCAACCAGGCTGGAAATTGGCAGTGCGAGGGCTCCATTGCCATAGAGTCCAACACTGCTGAGGCACCTTGGCAGTCCAAGCCACTTCCTCACCTGCGAGTTCACTAGCCTCTCCAAGCGATTGGCATGAGATAGTGAGACTTCGTACATGGTTATTGGCCACATGAGTCGGGGTAGCAGCCCAAACTGAAAGCACCAAAGCTTCAACTTCCCGGGCAGTGCAGTGTTGTTGATTTGCCTGAGGCCACTGATTATATCCTGGCGAAGTTGCTCCAGTTGCTGGGTGTCTTTGAGGTCTGCATTGTACCACCGTCCGAGGCTCTTGATGGGCTTCTCCCGGACTGTGGGGATTGGTTGATCACTAATGCAGAACCGTTCATCTGCTAGTTGGCCTTTGACAATGGAGATGCTGCGAGATTTACTTGGTTTAAACTCCATTCGTGCCCACTTGATGTTCTCCTGGAATTTCTGCAGCAGGCGCCTGGTGCATGGTTTTGTTGTTGCTATGGTGGTCAAGTCATCCATGTATGCCCGGATTGGTGGAAGACGCAAGCCATTCCTGGACCTTTCGCCTCCCACCACCCATCGAGATGCACGGATGACGAGCTCCATTGCCATGGTGAATGCCAGAGGGGAAATAGTGCAGCCCGCCATAATGCCCATTTCCAGATGTTGCCAAGTGGTGGTGGTGTTCTGTGTTGTGACACAGAACTGGAGATCCTGAAAATAGGTCTTCACCAACTCTGTGATATTTTTGGGGACATGGAAAAAATCAAACGCCGTCCACAGGATCTTGTGAGGAACTGATCCAAAAGCGTTGGCAAGGTCTAAGAAAACCACGTGCAGGTCTCTCCGTTCTTTCTTGGCAGCTTGTATCTGGTGCCAGATGATATTAGCATGCTCCAGACATCCTGAGAAGCCATGGATCCCGGCTTTCTGCACTGATGTATCGACAAAGTTGTTTCTTTGCAGGAATGTGGAGAGCCTTTGGGCAATCACACTAAAAAATATATTTCCCTCTACATTAAGAAGGCTGATCTGGCGAAACTGGCTGATGCAGGAAGAGTTCTTTTCCTTGGGGATCAGAATGCCTCCTGCTCTTCGCCATGCCCTGGATATGACTCTTTTCTGCCATGCCACTTTCATCAGCTTCCAGAGGTATTTCAGGACTCCAGGAGTGTTCTTATAGAGTCTATACTGAATACCATTGGGCCCAGGAGCTGACATCGATCTTGCCTGCTTTACCGTCCTCTCCACCTCGCTCCATGTGGGGGGTCTTGTGTCCATATGGTGGTCAGGTGGGTGAATTGGTGGCATGTCATCCGAGATGGTGACTGGCTCATGTCTCTGGACATCAGAGTAGGTCTTCTTTAGGTGCTCTTCCAGATCTCGTATGGGGACTCTAAGGCTCCCATTTTTCTTGCTGTCAAAAGGGCTCTTGACAAAGCTGTAAGGGTTGCTGTAGAAATGAGTCCTAGCCCGTTCTTTCCTCTTATGCTGTCATCTGAGGTGTTCTGCTCTTCGCAGCTTTGTCAAATGCTGCTTTATTTCAGCCTGCAGTGCGTCAAGCCCAACCCTCTCTTCCTCTGTGGCCTTCCTCCACTGCTTCCTCAGTTGTCTTCTCTCCTTCACCAACCTGTCAATTTCCCGCTGTCTCCTGGATTTGGGCTGGGTTGAAGGGTCTTTCTGCCTACTGGGTATCTTCTCCTTTACCCCAAATCTCTCTACACCATAGCTGTAAATGATGGCTCCCATGTTCTCCAGTTTTCTTTCAACTGTTCCCTTTTGACCTTCTAGTAAGAGGACAAGGTCAGAGTTGATGGTCTCCCACTCAATCTTCTGGCTGGACTTGGGCCACAGGATTTGAGGTTTTCTTCCTTCCATCTTCCTCTCTGCTGCTGGCTGTGGCTGGCCGGGCTCCAGACCGGAGTCCACTGGAGGGTCTATGCAAAGTTGAGCTTCGTCTGGGGTAGTGATACCCTGAGGACTGTGGGTGTTCTCCTGCCTCTGGGCTTCACTCGACTGATTTGGCCTACTTCTTAAGAAGTATTGGTCAATGCAAGGCCCCTTACCGAGCTCACTAAGGCACTTCTTTTTGCCTTGATGGATCTTAAGACCCTTCACTGATGTAACCTTTGACCAGCCACAGATGCAGCTGTGCAGCTTTTGTCCTGCCAGTGCTGATGATCCATCGGTTGCAGTGCTGGTTGTCCGACTCATTGTCAAATCCTTTCCTTGTTCCGTTACCGTGTGATCCACCTGTGAGTCCTCTTGCGCCCCCGCTCTCGCAGACTCTGGGGGTATTCTTCTCCTTAAAGTTTTCGTAGCAATACTGAGTGGATCCAGGAACGCTAACTAGCGCTGGGTCCTGCTAATATGAGTCGCTAGCCCATACCAGCCCCGTTGGGGTCTATTCCCTCCTGTCAGCAGTCTTTCCAGGCCGTCATCTGGTCTTTCCCTGATTGTCAGCTGCCCTTTCGCAGCGGTCACTGGTTTACTCCAGATATTCAAGATTCAAAAAAGGACTGGTTGTTAAAATCCCTAGTGTTTGAACTGCAACAGATTCAGTGGAGATCAAACTGGAGATGTCTGCCAAGGTGACATTGCCACCACCAGGACACATCATCCAAGGAAAATACTGGTGTCCAAACAACATAGTCATATTTGTAGATAATTAGTAGTAGAAAATGCTCTAATCTCTCATATATTCCACCTGATAACAACACAGTGGAAAGCAGTAACGGTTGAACCATTTGTGGATAATAACATTTTGAGTTTCTTGTTGCTTGTAAGATGTATGTATGTATAACTATGCAACAAATAACTCTTGTCGAATAACTCCCCTGGCTCACGTTTCCACAGGAAGGAGATAGTCGTAACACCAGCTTCCTTCAAACTCGTGTTGGCTGCTCTCGCTATTTTATAGGCTGAAGCCTCGTATGGATTGCATTACCTTCAGGCCGCGAAGGAGACGTAGGGAGAATGCTTTCGGTTGCTTGGCTGCAGGCGCCCGGATGGGCCAGAGGTGTCGCTGGAGAACGACGAGTCCCCGAACACGACACCGATCTACACCCACTATCCCTCGGGTAAGGGTGGCCTAATGAATGCCTTACCCCGTGGACACTCTGGTCGTGACCGGCTATGGCGAGTACTGGGATACGAACCTCCCAGCCACATGACGAGCGGATTGCAAGAACGGCGGTTTATTCCGCTCGGCCATCAGAGCGGCCAACAAATGTATTTTTTCCTATAAAATGTACATAATAGCTCAGTTTAAATGAGCTGTCCTGTAAAAAGCTCAAATGAAGTGAACTGAGGGATGCTTACTTAGAACTTGTTGCTTCTCCCAGAGCACAGGCTTTGCCATGGATGTCCGCTTCATCCAGACGACAACATCCCTGATCTCGGCGGTCCATTTTGCCACTGATGCCAGAGAAGTAGACACTCTGTGCAGCAAGATTTAGTGTGTGGGCAAAACAGCCTAGTTTTATGAATTGTAGCCTTTTTATTGCCACATCCATGTTTGTGGCATTGTCAACAGTGACAGCGACTATTTTATCCAATATGCCAAATTCTTGCAAGATGTCACCAATTTCTTCAGCCACCACTGGTCCTGATTTGTGTCATCTTTCTCCCAATGAAATAGTGTGCTGTCACTGTAAGATAATGATCTTGGGAAATGCTTGTCCTGCTGTCGCTGGTTAAGGCAACTTTGCTAACATCACTGATCTCAGATATAATGTTAAGACTTTTCCACCTTGTACCATGCAGAAATCAGTTGATTGCTCAAACTATCTCTTGGAGGAAGGAGTGTATTTTGAATTTAGGGCCCTGGTCATCTCCCTGCAAATAAAAATTCAACATGACAGTAACTGTTACTGCACACGTAACCTACCGTCATCAAATCTTTTTTTCTGACTTTTTTTTAAACCTTTCCTACCCAAATGAAGGGGATTCGACAGCTGAGAACGGGTGTAGCCCTTTCACCACAAAAGCCATTACTGTCACGCCCCGTCTGGATAGTTGAGTTATCTTTTGTTTCTCCCAGTGTTCTTTGTCTTGTACTTCCTGTTTTGTTTTGAAAGAGGCTATATAATTTGTTACTTTGGGGGAAAAAATATCCACCCCTTTTAGCTAACTACAGCCCCACAATTTAGGGTCTAGAGGTTAATCCCAGATGAGGCAATAAACACTGAATTACTGGAGAAAGAAACTACCCAGAAGTCACATGGCCAACTAGCTCACTTTGCAACAACCTACACTGGTTCCTTAGATATGAATTGTGAGAGATTGTGCATATGGACGCTGTGAGGACCAACGTCTTTCCCAATGTGTTTCCAGAAATCTAATCAAAGTCTGCTGGGTATAGGCTTCCTTGACCCTGAAGTTAACTGAGCTTATGTTGACAGTGAATGAACAAATGATTTCTACTCAAGCACTTTCTGTATACCATCCATTTGCAGACACGTTGTATTGGCACACTTACTTTGACTTTATTTCACCATTTAGTCTGTCATGTACCAAATTAAGTACACACTAGTATCCAGGGTCCCTGACTACTAAGGTGTTACTTCCACATTATCCCTTACTTGGCTGAAAAACATTTTGTACTTTCATCCCTAGGTTGGGCATCCTACCAATACAAATTCCAAGTATGTAAATTTATTTAGGACTTCATAAAAACTTGACCCAGAACTCGAAAGGGAGGTAAAATAAGTGCAAGGTAAGCCACAGGAGTTGGTAGGGATTCAGTGTTTTGCTCAGAGGGTACTCCAGCATGGATTATGCTGGGCTTGAGTCAAGCAAATAAAGTGACAGATGGATATCAAAGTGAAAAAATAAACATCATTTGTCACAACAACTTGTCCACTGCCTGTCTTATTCATTTGCATTGCCCCAGTAGAGTGTGTACCACATAAAGCCGAGTTCGCATCCAGCCCAGGCCCTTTGCTGCATGTCATCCCCTCTGTTAAATGGGGCTGCAAGGCTGAACCCAATAGACCAACACAGACAGACTCAAGGCAGGGTTTCAGTAAAATACGTCATTTAATGCCAGAGGAGGAACAGACAGGGAACACTGGGTCCAGGGCAAGAGCGCACACTGGAGGGAGACCTTGACCAAACTGGGAAGCAGGAAGATATGTGGGGCTCCACGGAGACTGACCAACGATCAAGGTAGGGGCTAGACAGAGCAGACAGGACTGCAGGAACACAGAAAGCAGGGTTAGACAGGCAATCGATAGACTAGGAAATAACAAACGGTTAAAAGGCTGGAAGCATAGGACTGACTAAGCAGGCACTATGATCTGGCAAGGTGGATGTGGTAAAGCTGTGTATGTAAGGAGTAGGGTTGATTGCAGTACACGAGCTGCAGGTGGTAGACCTCTTCTGCCTGCCACACACATACAAACAGGAGAGAGAAACTAGGACAGGGGGAGTGGCCAAGAGGGGAGACAATTAGGTAGACTGGACGAAGAGGGTGGGTCCTGGGAGGGCAGCTGTGACAGTACCCCCCCTACTCTACGGATGAAGCTCATGGAAAGCTTGGATGAATGGGGCGGGGGTGACAAGGATGTGACGGCGAGGATTCCAGCAGCATTCCTCAGGACCATACCCCTCCCAATCCACCAGGTACTGCAGACCGCAGCCCTGATGGTGTAAGTCCAGAAGCCGCTGGATGGGGCTGCTGCCTACCATGTGTAGAGGAGGAGTCCCTGCTGGGGCGGGGGGGGGGGGGCAAGGGACTGCAGAGGATGGGCATCAACTGGGACATGGAATGTCAGGTGTACCCAAAGGGAGGCCAGGTGCTTGAGTGGCACTGCCACTGGGTTAATAAACTTGTCCACCGGGAAAGGACCTTCGGAGTGGGGGGCGAGCTTCTTGGATTCCACCTTCAGCAGCAGGTCCTTTGTGGAAAGCCACACCTTTTGACCAGCGACATGGGCAGGAGGCTGGGATGTGGTGACGGTTAACCTGGGACTGGGACCAGGTGGAGGCGTGGAGAAAGGCAAGTCTGGTTCGCACCAACAGCATCATAGGTGGACATGCACCGACAGGACCATGACCTCACCCTCTGGAGCAGGGAACAGGGAGGCTGGTAGCTCAGGGCACGCATCCCCAAAGAGGCACTGAGGTAAGTCTACTCAACCCAAAGCAAGTGTTGGCTCTAGGACTGGTTGGAGGTGGCTATACAACGCAGGATGGCCTCTAGCTCCTGGCTGACATGTTCAGTCTGGCTGTTGGACTGGGGGTGATATCTGGAGGACAGACTCACGGTGGTACCCAGGGCAGAGCAGAATGACCTCCACACCTGGGATGTGAATTGGGGGCCTCTGTCTGAAACCATGTCCACCGGGATACCATACAGGTGAATAACATGTTGAACTAGGAAATCGGCGGTCTCCCTGGAGGATGGGAGTTTTGGCAGAGGGACGAAATGCACTGACTTGGAGAAACAGTCAGTTAAGGGGAGGATGAATGTGTGGCCATGAGACATGGGCAGACCAGTGAAAGTCCAGGGCAATGTGCGACTAGGTATGGGCAAGGGATGTAACAGCCCGGAGGGAGGTTTGGTAGAGGATTTATCCCAAGCATGCCGCGACGAAGCCCTGTGTGTCCTATTCTATTGCGCTACAATGCTTTGGAGGTCCATGAGGGACTGCACAACCGCACTGACTTGGTCCGTGACGGTTCTCAGGGTCTTCTCATGCTGGGCAGGTAGTATGCCCTGATTAGCGAGGGCTTGCTGGAGCCCGTCTGTGGTGGCTGGGTCCATACTGGCCAGAATGGATTTAACCAGGGCTGCAAGGCTGAACTCAATATGCAAACACAGACAGACTTAAAAGGTAGGGTTTCAGTAAAACTAGTCCTTTAATGCCAGACAAGACAAGGAGCCGGTAGAGCGAGGAGCAGACATGGAACACTGGGTCCAAGGCAAGCGCGTAAACAGGAGGGGGACCACAACCAAACCGGGAAGCAGGAAGACAAGCAGACCAATGATTGGAGGCAGAGGTTGGACAGAGCAGGCAAGACTGTGGGAAACACGGAAAGCAGGGTTAGACAGGGACTCAATAGATGAGGAAACAATGAAATGTTGAAAGGCTGGAAGCATAGGGCTGACTAAGCAGGCACTACGACCTGGTAAGGTGGATGTGGTAAGGTTGTGTATATAAGGAGTAGGGTTGATTGCAGTAGATGAGATGCAAGTAGTGGACCTCTGCTTTGCCTGCCGCACACCTCAAATCCTGTAGCACACACACAAACAGGAGAGAGAAACTAGGGCAGGGGGAGGGGCCAAGATCAGGGAGACAGTTAGGGAGACTGGAGCGAAGAGGGTGAGTCCTGGGAGGGTCGCGGGGCTGTGGCACGATCACTATCAAAAACAAAATGAAGAAAGAAAAAAAAACTACGCAAATCCTACATTTTACCTTTTGAATGTACCAACTGACAGTAGCTATGAAAATGAGTAACTATAAAATTATCCATACATTTCCATCCATTTGAAGATTAGTTATTGTCTTGATTGTACCAGCAATAGAAAGTATCAAAGTGGACATTTGTTTGCATTTAAATCTTCAGGATCGTGGCTTTAGATCATCTTGGTCAAAAACCCTAGAATTATAACCACTAGAAAACCCAATGCCACTCAAACCACTAAGCTATGAAAGCCCAAGTGTTAGGTAGCGATGTAACTAAGGAGATTAGACACCTTGAGCTAGATTTTTTGAGATATGGGTTGTGCAAAAAAGTGTAAATCAGCATTAAGAGGGTCTCTCAGAAATGTAGTTCTCGTTATATGAATCAAGGTCTGATGAACGCTGTGTACTTAGAAGCAGTATTTTAAATGCATTATAAATTATTTAAAAACACAGTAGCCCTCTGCCCAGTCATTGAGTCATATTTGCTCTGAGAGGTGGTGCAGGTATTGGTGAATGGGTCATAACATTCTATTCTTTCCTGCATTGTGTAGTCCAGTTGTAACAGCTCAGTGCCAGAGGTCTGATGCTCAGTAGAGCAAAGTGATTTCTAGCTGATTCATTATTCATTAGCTGAGCTTGCAGCTATAGCTAGATGAGGTTTCTGAAATGCAAATCAGACACACATGCCTCTCTTATCAACACCATGTATAATGTGCGAATATGTTTAAATATATGATATGTGGTAATCTGTGTTTCCACCCATAAGTTGTGGATTTTGGGGGATTTCAGTTTAATGAAGTGCTCTATTCTATTCAACCGAAGAACTAGAAAGAATCATTTTAAATAATATTGTGGGGGATGACAGAGAGGAGACAATACCACTTTTATTTTTGCCCACACAGCTGTGGGGTCGTTTATTTCCTCCAACAAACTTCAAGTGCACAGTTCACATTAATAAACTCGGGCTGCTTGGCATGCTAGCTCACAACCACCAAACACCTCAACCCCGCGTCTATCCACAATCCCCTTATGCTAACCCCTGAACCCACCATCTTAAAAGGACAGTCTCTGGTAAACATGGATGAATGTCTAACCTGCCTAAAGTAGGTCATTACACACGCCCCCCCCAGAATTCACCATGACAAACGGAAAAAAATCAACATGGCGGGGGACAAATAATGCAGCCAAAACGGCTCTTGAAGGGTGTAGGGGCAGGGGGGCGTCCACGCCGAGGGGGCTGGGCCAGTTGAACCAGCAAGTCCAGGTGAGCCAGCTTGAGGCGGTCCACTAAAACCCACTCCGGCTTACCAACCATGTCCACCACAAAGTTCTTAGCCTCCACCAGCAGGACACGGAAGGGGCTGATGTAGGGTTGGGTACAGTGGGCATCATGCCAGATGAAGATGTACCCAGCTTACTGCAGGTCCTTGGGGATGTAAGACTGAGGGAGGCCGTGCCTCAAAATTGGGGCTGGAGTAAAAATGCCGGCGCTGTCCCGGAACACAGCCTGTTGGCGGGCAGCCGACCAGGGTGCCGTGCTGTCCGGGAGAAATTCCCCCGGGACCCGCAGTGGCTGGCCGTAAACCAGCTCGGCTGCCGAGGACTGGAAGTCTTCATTAGGGGTGGACTGCAGGCCAAGCATGACCTATGGGAGCTGACCGACCCAGCTGCTGTTGGCGAGACTGGCATGAAGAGCGGTCCTCATAGAATGATGAAACTGAGGAATGAACCGGTTGTAAAAGTTCACCATGCCCAGGAACTCCTGCAGGGACTTCACCGTGTTTGGGCATGGGAATCTGGTGGCAGCATCCACCTTGTCGGGGAAGGGGTTTGCTCTGTCCTTTGTAACCCAGTGCCCAAGGAAGTCGATGGCTAGCATAACCAACTGGCACTTTACTGGGTTGACGATGAGCCCATGCTGGCTGAGCTGCTTGAACAGCTTCCAGAGGTGGACCAAGTGCTCTGCTGCAGACATACTGGCCACGAGAATGTCGTCCAGGTAAACAAACAGGAATGGCGTATCCCACAGCACAGAGTCCATGAGCCGCTGAAAGGTCTGTGTAGCCCCCTTGAGCCCAAACAGCATCCTAGGGAACTCGAACAGGCCGAACAGCGTGATTACTGCAATCTTCGGCACATCCTGTGGGCAGACCGGCACCTGGTGGTATCCGTGCACGAGATCCACCTTGGAGAAGATGACTGCCCCTGCTAAGTGGATGGATAAGTTCAGGATGTGCGGGACGGGGTAGCGGTCTGGCATTGTGGCGTTGTTGAGACGGCGGTAATCACCACATGGGCACCAGCTGCCGTTAGCCTTCATGACCATATGCAGGGGGGGAGGCCCACGAGATGTCGGAGCAGTGCACGATGCCGAGGCACTCCATGTTGCCAAACTTCTCCCTGGCAATGGCAAGCTTGGCTGGGTCGAGGCGCCATGCATGGGCGATGACTAGGTGGCCAGTGGTGGTGATGTAGTGTTTCACTTTGTGCTTGGTGACTGCTGACGAGAAGATGGGGATTGTGAGGTCCAGAAACTCAGCAAGAAGATGCTGAAACTCATCCCCGGTGGTGAGCATATGGGACAGGCTGATGGGACCCACCAGCGTACATGGATAGGAGCAGAAGGAGACAGCGTCAATCAAGCGGCGGTTTTTAACATCCACCAACAGTCCATAAGATCCTAATTGCACCTTTTGTAGCGCTGAGCCAGAAACTGTTATGCATTTGTTTTGTCACTGCCCTGCCTCATCTGTGTTTTGGAGTGACATAGAGAATTTTATATATAGCAAGACTGGACAATCTATAATAATTATGCCTAAAGACATTATTACTAATTTTGAATCTGAAAATAAATCTTTAAGTTACACGACGAATCTTATACTTGCATTTGGTAAATTTCACACACATAACGCAAGGTTCTTTCTCTAAGTCCCTCCCAAACCTTGATGCTTTTCTGGTTGAGTTCAATATGTACATAGACACATTGGCCCTTATGATGAATAAAAAAAGTGAACGCACACTGTCATATTTTAAGGAACTATTTTCTGTAGCCCCTGATTAAGTTTCATTGATTTTATGTAGGTCATTGTTTGTTTATCATGTTTAGATACTTTATATTTGTTAATTAATGTTTACTTTGCATATTTCATTTGATTATCGGCCTTTCTCCATTTTCACTCGTAGAAATTTAAATTATATAAGAATGTATGTTTCACTTAACAGCTACTACTACTACTACTACTACAACTACTACTACTACTTTCGGCTGCTCCCATTAGGGGTTGCCACAGTGGATCACCCATTTCCATTTCTCCCTGTTTTCTGCATCTTCCTCTTTCACACCAGCCACCTGCATGTCTTCCCTCACCACATCCATAAACCTCCTCTTTGGCCTTCCTCTTTTCCTCTTCCCGGGCAGCTCCATATTCAGCATCCTTCTCCCAATATACACAGCATCTCTCCTCCACACATGTCCAAACCATCTCAATCTTGCTTCTCTTGCTTTGTCTCCAAAACGTCCAACCTGAGCTGTTCCTCTAATATAATCATTCCTAATCCTGTCCTCCTTCGTCACTCCCCATGGAAATCTTAGCATCTTCAACTCTGCCACCTCCAGCTCCACCTCCTGTCTTTTTGTCAGTGCTACTGTCTTCAAACCATATAACATAGCTGGTCGCATAACCATCTCGTAAACCTTCCCTTTAACTCTTGCTGGTACCCTTCTGTCGCAAATCACTTCTGTCACTCTTTTTCACCCACTCCACCCTACTTGCACTCTCTTCTTCACCTCTCTTCTGCATTCCCTGTGACTTTGGATAGCTGAACCCACGTATTTAAACTCATATGCCTTCGTCACCTCTACTCCTTGCATCCTCACCATTCCGATGTCCTCCCTCTGCGCCAAGTGACTTTCATTTCTTTTCTCTCCAGTGCATACCTCCACCTCTCCAGGCTCTCCTCAACCTGCACCATATTCTCGCTGCAGATCAAAATGTCATCAGCAAACATCATAGTCCACAGAGACTACTGCCTGATCTCGTCCATCAAACTGTCCATCACCATCGCAAACAAGAAAGGGCTCAGAGCCGATCCTTGATGTAATCCCACCTCCACCTTGAACCCATCTGTCATTCCAACCGCACCCTCACCATTGTCACACTTCCCTCATACATATCCTGCACCACTCCTACATACTTCTCTGCAACTCCCGACTTCCTCATAGAATACTACACCTCCTCTCTTGACATCCTGTCATGTGCTTTCTCTAAATCTACAAAGACACAGTTTAACTCCTTCTGGCCTTCTCTATACTTCTCAATCAACATTCTCAAATCAAACATCGCATCTGTGGTGCTCTTTCGTGGCATGAAACCATACTGCTGCTCACTAATCGCCAGCTCTCCTCTTAACCTAGCTTCTATTACTTTTTCCCATATCTTCATGCAGTGGCTGATCAACTTTATACCTCTGTAGTTGCTACAGCTCTGCACATCACCCTTATTTTTGAAAATTGGTACAAATATGCTTCTTCACTCCTCAGGCATCCTATCACTTTCCAAGATTGTGTTAAACAATCTAGTGAAAAACTCCACAGCTAAATAGTGTAACACTTAACAGCTGAATTTCGGAAAATTGCTGATTGTATGTTCATAACCCTCAATTAAAAAAAAAGTTGAGAAGATGCAGACATGTGCGCCACGAACGTCTCACAAATACCAACTAAAAGCTCTGCCACAGACCGTGCAAAGCAATTCCCTGGTGTTTGGAACGAAAGTGGGGTAAACTGTTTTGCATCACATGTAACGTTGTGGTGGAACACAAATGTAAATCATCGACTGACAAGCACTTTTCTACTGCAAAACACAGCCGGAGAATGACTGAAACGCATGGACAACAGACAAGACAAATCACCATGACAGAGACTGTTGCATTCAGATCTATTGCAAGCACGGAAAGAATCAAGGTGAGTTAGATTCAGTATGCACAGTTAGTGGTAACGCGTGCTTGCCTGTTTGCATGACAAACTCTGTGTGTGTGTGTGTGTGTGTGTGTGTGTGTGTGTGTGTGTGTGTGTGTGTGTGTGTGTGTGTGTGTGCGTGTGTTGTAACATTGCTAAAAAGAGAAAAAATTATTTTTAACATCTTCCTCCTGTGTGTGACATTGCTGCTCTACGAGGAAATCAGGAAGGACAGTGGGGTTACTGTGGACCTTAGACTAGATGGAAACCTATTCAACAGCTGTAAGCTCCAAGTGGTTACAAAAATGACATCTGAGCACATCTTCGAGCTACAGTACGCATATGACTGTGTAGTTGTGGCCCACACATCGGAGGCACTGCAAACTACCCTTGCAGCTGCTGCAAGGGCATATGGTAGGCTGGGGCTCTCTATAACGTGGCAAAGACTGAAGTAGTATGCCAGTGGGAATCTACTCCTCCATCCTATTCACCAACTTTCACCAACACCACCAAACACCAGCAAACATGCTTCTTTGGGGCCCATGTGGGGCCACTGCGGGCAGGAACAGAGGGCCCCGTTACCGGCATGAAATGCGGGGCACGTGTGGGCCCCACACTAAAGGCCCCTGGTGGGGCCCCAGTGGGCAGGCCACACTAAGCAGAGTGGGCCCTCAGTGGGACCCATTGTGGGCCCACAGCATGCCCATAGTATGCCCACACTTTGGGCTGGGAGTAGTGGTCCCACTTGGGCCCATAGTGCCCCATGTGTACCTGGTATGCTAGTGACATGTATTGACAGCCAGCTCAAACAAAAAAATGAAGAAAACATAAATTATACGAAGAAAGAATTTATTGAAAATTGGAAACAACTAGAATTGAAAAACAAAACTATATACCAAATTAAATGCTTTTATAAAACAGAACAACAAACATAGAACCACATTTGAACACAATAAGAACATTAAATCTAAAAAAAACCCCAAACATTAAATCTATTTATTTTTTGCTCCTTCTGCTCCTTCCTCCGTCTCTATCCCTGGCATTTCTGAGCCACATTTTGATGGCAGCTTCCACCTCGGATGCTGTGGCCCGGCTGCTTTTTGTCACAGCATCTGAAGAAAACAACAATTGAAATGTAAGTGCACAGTATGAGTTAGCCACAGGTGGAGCATTTAATCTAGCCTGGGATTCCATTCACCTGTTGGGGTAGAGGCAAATCTCGAACAGAGATGTCTCGAAACCTGGGCAAGTAAAGCCAAAATTGTCTGTATGTGACCGTGTTTTTTTTATTTAGGTAAACTGACACTTTGATTTTTCCGTGGACTCAGGTGGGGCAAAATTCAAATTAAACTACCCAAATCCAACTTCTTGGAGTATTCAAAGTAATAAGGATTGGCACCACCTCGTGACCAAGCCCAAACTGAACCAGGGATATAGGCTATATTTACTTGTGTACTGCTAGAGTGATGGAGTGTGTCAAGTTTATTACTGCACACATGCACAACATGTCAGATGTATTGCAGACTATATGAGATTACAATAAGCTGCTGTGTGTGTATGTTCGCTAAATTTCTGATGGTTCAAAATTATCAAAATTGTAAAGTTACGAGTAATAGTTAATCTGTAATTAAGTTGGTTAAAAAAAAAGCATGAGCTGCTCTATGGGAACATTTAAGGGACAAAAAAACCAAAACAAAAACTAGTGTTCTTTCTCTTAACTATAATATGAAACAGCTGCGCCAAACCAAAAAGTTGAGACGGTACTTGTCTTGTTGGATAGGTAGTTTTAGTTAAGTATGAGATGGACCGGTTATACCTTGGACAACTTGTTTACATTTTACTGTCATTTTTGCAGAGGTCTGACTATATGCAGCATTGGGCATGGGCGGTAAATAAAAAGTTTGAGTACCGCTTACCCCAAAACATTTGTAATCTTAAAACGTTTTAGTTGTACTGTCAACAGGGGGTTGACCTCAAAGGTCAAAACTGCTGTGGTCCCCGCATGGGCTAACCCACAGAGGGCTCATGTGGGCTTACTGTGGGCAAGACCACAGTTGGGCTTGCCCACAGTAAGCCCACATGGGTGCCTCAAAGGGCAAAACTGCTGTGGGCCCCGCATGGGTCCAGTGTGTCCAGTCCAGTGTGCTGCCCTGGCCACCCACTGTAGATGAACTACACAAGTGAGCAGATAAGCCATTACCCAAGGAGCTTGACAGGTTCCTCGCTCTTCTTTTGTCTGGTGCTAGTGATTTTAAGTGTGAGAAGACCCGCCACCTTGTGCTTTCTATAGGAGAGGACCTCTGCAGAGCAGTGACAAATGGTGAGTGGAAACTTCCCAAGCACATACATCTATGTGCCACGGTCTGTCACTTGTACCGCAGCAAGTAGCTGACCACCATTCTGCAGAGACTGGGCCACTGTGAGTAGTATGATTTTGGGTTGGAGCTGGAGACCACCGTGGCCAAGGCCATTGATGAAATGCCGACCTTCCTCACACCCTCCATCATCACAGGCGATGGGAATGAGGTGTTCCACAACAAGTGGGACAACCTCAATAAAGTCACAACAAATATCCACGGCTCAAACATACTCAACATTGCTGGCAGCATCATGGTCCAGGAGACAAAGCCTGGTGCCACAAGCAGTCAGGAGTGGACACTTGCTAGATATGACCGGACCATGGACTGTCGTCTGAAGCTGGACACACCAGAGACCCTCTCTCTGCTAAACATTGGTATCAGAGTGGGCCCCAAGTTCCCTGCAAATGCGTCCTTCATCAATGATGATCAGTGAAATTGTGTTTTGATGTCTTTTGCATTCAATTAGCTAGTATTAGCAGATTGCCATCTCTGTCATTTAGTGCAGTGTTTCCCAACCCAGTCCTAAAGAAACCCCTATCCTGCAGATTTTCTTTGCAACTCTGAATAGGTACCTGTTTGTAGTTATTCAACCAATTCAACCAATGAATAATGTCAGAAGTTGCACACCTTGCATAAGATGATTGGTTGAGTAAGTACAAGCAGGGCTACCTATGCAGGGTTACAATGAAAATCTGCAGGATAGGGTTCCTTGAGGACTGGGTTGGGAAATGCTGAGTTAGAGTGATTGCCATCCATGTAATAACCTTGCAATTGATACAAGAGAATAAAGTAGTTTAATTTGGCTATTGCAGGAAACTACTGCGAAACAAAATAGCAAGAGTTATATTGATGAGCCTAAAATGTCTTATTTGCCCGTTTTTCACCAATAAAGAGTGGTTGTATCATGTCAATGATGTTTCCATTTGATTTCTGGTGCCAAAATTAAATGAAAAAGTGGGTTCATTTGTCTTTGTACACTACCGTTCAAAAGTTTGGGATCACATTGAAATGTCCATATTTTTGAAGGAAAAGCACTGTACTGTTCAATGAAGATAACTTTAAACTAGTCTTAACTTTAAAGAAATACACTCTATACATTGCTAATGTGGTAAATGACTAGTCTAGCTGCAAATGTCTGGTTTTTGGTGCAATATCTACATAGGTGTATAGAGGCCCATTTCAAGCAACTATCACTCCAGTGTTCTAATGGTACAATGTGTTTGCTCATTGGCTCAGAAGGCTAATTGATGATTAGAAAACCCTTGTGCAATCATGTTCACACATCTGAAAACAGTTTAGCTCGTTACAGAAGCTACAAAACTGACCTTCCTTTGAGCAGATTGAGTTTCTGGAGCATCACATTTGTGGGGTCAATTAAATGCTCAAAATGGCCAGAAAAAGAGAACTTTCATCTGAAACTCGGCAGTCTATTCTTGTTCTTAGAAATGAAGGCTATTCCATGCGAGAAATTGCTAAGAAATTGAAGATTTCCTACACCGGTGTGTACTACTCCCTTCAGAGGACAGCACAAACAGGCTCTAACCAGAGTAGAAAAAGAAGTGGGAGGCCGCGTTGCACAACTGAGCAAGAAGATAAGTACATTAGAGTCTCTAGTTTGAGAAACAGACGCCTCACAGGTCCCCAACTGGCATCTTCATTAAATAGTACCCGCAAAACACCAGTGTCAACATCTACAGTGAAGAGGCGGCTGCGGGATTCTGGGCTTCAGGGCAGAGTGGCAAAGAAAAAGCCATATCTGAGACTGACCAATAAAAGAAAAAGATTAAGATGGGCAAAAGAACACAGACATTGGACAGAGGAAGACTGGAAAAAAGTGTTGTGGACGGATGAATCCAAGTTTGAGGTGTTTGGATCACAAAGAAGAACGTTTGTGAGACGCAGAACAAATGAAAAGATGCTGGAAGAATGCCTGACGCCATCTGTTAAGCATGGTGGAGGTAATGTGATGGTCTGGGGTTGCTTTGGTGCTGGTAAGGTGGGAGATTTGTACAGGGTAAAAGGGATTCTGAATAAGGAAGGCTATCACTCCATTTTGCAACGCCATGCCATACCCAGTGGACAGCGCTTGATTGGAGCCAATTTCATCCTACAACAGGACAACGACCCTAAACACACCTCCAAATTGTGCAAGAACTATTTAGAGCAGAAGAAGGCAGCTGGTATTCTATCGGTAATGGAGTGGCCAGCGCAGTCACCAGATCTGAACCCCATTGAGCTGTTGTGGGAGCAGCTTGACCGTATGGTACGCAAGAAGTGCCCATCCAACCAATCCAACTTGTGGGAGCTGCTTCTGGAAGCGTGGGGTGCAATTTCTCCAGATTACCTCAACAAATGAACAGCTAGAATGCCAAAGGTCTGCAATGCTGTAATTGCTGCAAATGGAGGATTCTTTGACGAAAGCAAAGTTTGATGTAAAAAAAATCCTATTTCAAATACAAATCATTATTTCTAACCTTGTCAATGTCTTGACTCTATTTTCTATTCATTTCACAACATATGGTGGTGAATAAGTGTGACTTTTCATGGAAAACACAAAATTGTTTGGGTGATCCCAAACTTTTGAACGGTAGTGTATGTTGTCTGGTTCAGGAGTTGTAAAAATTTACGTTTTTTGCCACTCGTGTGGATGTCAATTCAAGATGGCCGCTAAACGAACCCCATGGGCCATTAGTTGACCTTGGCAACATGAAAAATTCTTAACTAGACATCAACTAGGATCGTAAAAAAAAACAGGTTAAAAAAATGCCACGCGGGTACATGGGAACCTATTTCTCCTGCTCGACTAGTAGTCCCTGGTCTCCTCCACTGTGATGTTCCTAATAGCAAACCGGGCCTCGATGTGAGCAAACCATGTTGCTCAGTTATTTCTTTCAAAGGCCACACAGCACGGAAAGGTTCGTAGGGATCAGATGCCATCTTGCTGCCTTGTCAGGCTGCTCTCAACCTTTCCATGTCTCCATGCAGAGCGTTCAACTATCTGTGCTTGTATCACCGATGTTATGAATGTACTGTGCAGTTTGAGTGTAGCTTTGACTGTAGAACATCTATTTTTGACTTGATCTTCTGTGCACAATCACACACCAAAGAGTAACCATTATTACTTTCATTTTATTAATAGTCTCTCAGTACATTAATATTATACCACTTTGTCCTCAAGGACTCTTTGGGGGATTTCGTTTTTCATTTGTCTTTGCGCGTGCTTTTCCACAAGTGCATGTGTATCTACATATGTAGGCTGATGCTTATGCATATGTGGATGTTTGCATGTACCAAGTTGACATGGAAGACATTGGACGGAAATATGCCCCCCTACTTTCTTGTTTGGCATCTCCCTAAGGTAAAACAGTTGTCAGACCAACACCAATCTTTCACAGAGACATCATTCAGAAATGGTGAGGTGTAATAGACACAGAAATTAATAATAATGTGAACAAGTCAGTACCAGCCATGTTGAAAACAAGGATGGGTGTATACACATGAAATATAAACCTATGCCAGCAATGTCTGTATATAAGAGTGGGTGACATTTTTCCATTTAATTTTTTAGAATTATAGAGCCAATTAATTTGAAACTATTCAAATGTCGTACTGCTAATAACCACAAGAGGTCTCTGTTTCATCAAATGTGACTTCAACAACAGCCAGCCTACAAGTTTTATAGACACACACACACACACACACACACACACACACACACACACACACACACACACACACACACACACACACACACATTGTCATCTGCGTCACTCGGTGCAGATGATGACGTTTACAGATCAAAACATTTTAATGGATTGATCAATGACTCAGACAGCTACATCTGTCGGGCTGTTGTGTTTGCAGGGCAATTACAACGCTGGAGGAGAGCAAATCACACATTCACATTGTGCTTACTGTAAGTGAAAAGTAAAAGCTATAATTTCAATCAATGTCAAAAAGGACCTTAGTCACTCAGATTCGGGTTTTGTTATTATGTTAAAAAAAAAAGAAAAAAAAAGAAATGACCTTTCAACAGGGTTACTACTTTCCAAAGAGGGACGCATTACATAGCCAACTGAATACAAATCATTTGGTGTCGAGCTGATCTTGTTGAGTCTCCCACTGACATGGATGCTGGATAAGGTTTGTGATGTTCAGGTCTATATTTTGGAAAGCTGCTCAATTATTGGGTGGACCCTTTCATGCCGCAGAAGGAGCTTAACAGTCGTATAGTCAGGGTTGGCGTGCATGAAATATAACTGTTCACTAGGGGGCGCTAAATGGCCATATAATCGCCCCAGTATGACGTCTTGATGCCTTTCTCCAGCGATGATGACTGAGAAGATCACTGATTTATGTTTTGTGCCTGCCCTTTCCAAATACGATCGCAGCCTTGGGTACGTCTGTGCAGTATTGCGACAGAACAATCATTATCATCAGTGAGGACAATTAGAATTCAGTTTGAATGAGTTCTATTCCAAAATACTTTACATTCGTTTCTGTGGGATGTACATAGATGAATACAAATTAAATCATTAAGAACACAGTTCAATGCATCTAAATTAATAACCGTTGTGTGCTCTTCGGGTCAAAGTGACCCATTGTTAATAACTGAGATGAAGATGAGGTTTTATAATTGTATTGCTATAAAATCCAAAGGTGGCCTGGGGCAATGTGACTAGTGAACAAGTACACCCGTTGTTAATTAGTCCACAACACACTGAGGGTCAAGAAAGCTTTAGCATGTAATTTTCTTCAACTGTCAGGCAAAGATGTAAGCTGATTTGACATACTTCGTTAAACTTTCAAACGGTGTATCCTTGTTTTGATCCCTAGCCGGAGTCCAAGGGGACTAACGCGAGGCCTCGGCAGAAGTCCGTAAGTTTTAAGCGTCTTGCTCAAAGACACTTTGGTGGGAATAGCTACATGCGGGTTCAAGCCTTTACCCTGTGCTTTGGGACAACCTCCCTCACCTCTATGCCATAGTGCCGCCCAAGCGATCCACAGTCTGATAAATAGGTGCCAGAAATCGTTTAAACTTTGTATGATTTTCTCTGGTTTCAAGTAGGTGGCACCCCATTTTAAGACACCTGCAGAGCAGTTTTTGAGTGAACCGTTTGTCCTCGCTCATTACAATCAGTCGATCAATGCCTGCAGACCTGAGTGAACGGTGTGTTCAGGGAATTCAGGAAGACCGAGCAGGGCACAGAGGGATAAGACAAAGCTGGCAGAGCGAGCGCTGTCGTACAGCAAGACGAATGTGGCGCAGTGAGTTGAAATGAAAGAGAGGCTGACAAAACGGTTCAATTAAGGTTACATGTCTGTGTGCGCGCTTGGAAGTAAACTAGGCAGATCCACGCTCTGGAAGTGGCAATCAGAAAACACACACACACACACAAACACACACACACACACACACACACACACACACACACACACACACACACACACACACACACACACACACACACACACACACACACACACACACACACACACACAGGGAATAACCCAGCTTCAACAATCGCTCCTCTCCTCTTCACTTTGCTTTTCTTGCTTTAGAGAGGGATGTTATAAATCCAGTAGAGAATAGCACCATGTAATCATATAATAGAACATCAGTTGAACAGATCAATTTTGGCAATAATCTGTGTGTGTGTGTGTGTGCGCATGTGGCCACATCTGTGCATGTGTATTCCTGGCCGGCTGTCTTGGCCCACTGCCACAGTAGACTGATGGATTGTCTTCAAGGGGCTGTTTGGTAAATATGAATTCACAGGCGTACTCCTTCTGAGGGGGTTTTACGAAGCCTGTTATCACTACAGCAACCGCAGCCCGTCTTCCCTTCCCACGCTGAGGTTCAGCCATGACACAGCTGTTTGACATTGGGATAGGTAGAGGCAGGGGAAAGGGTAGGAAGAGAAAGGAACGGGTAGTGCAGGATTATGAACGAAGAGGGTCAGCGAGGAGGGCGGCGGGGGGGTGGGTGGGACAAGAGATAGCTGGCAGATTGGCATGAATGACCACCGTTGTTCTTTTCTTTAAACATGTCAAGACTTATTTTTAGATGGACGATTTAACAGCGATTCAAAAGCGGAGAGGGGAGGAAGGGAAAGGAGATTAGAGACGAGGAAGACCACACCGTGACTTGTGAAGGAAACCCTCCCCAAACAGGTTCAATCCCTGCAACTCTCTCTCGCCTGTTAAATTAGGCTGGCAGAGTGTCCTCGACCAGGACCCCCGAACCTTTACCCGCTCACTCACTGTGAGTTACTGTGCACACGAGCATCTATTCAACGCTTAAAACTTAAAAAGTGACTACGGTATGTGAAAAGGGGGAATCGGAGTAGAGGAAAAGGCAAGTCGAAGAGAGTAAAGTCAACTCGGGCCCGGCTAGAGTAGATTTCGCAAAAGGCCTTTGCACAAACTCCGTCATGCTCAGACTACCGGAGAGGAAGACGTAATTAAGTCCAGGGATCCTGGAGGTCAATTAAGTTCACTGGCCCGGTTAGATTCAGCAAATACACTCGCCTAGTCACAGGGGACCGGTTTCACAGACAAAGGCTCAGGTGAAGTCCTAAAACTAACCCCCCCCCCTCCAATGGAGTTAGTTCCCCTTTGAAAAACACAATTGTATAAACAGTGTCCACTTGAATTGGCAGACCAGTTTGAAACCGGCTCGCAACCCTCGGTGGCATTTCCCCTTGTTTAACAGGGCAGCAGGGCTCTCCCTGCTGGACGGACACCACTGGGACGGGCTTTTGGCAATTTGACATTTTTTTTCAGAAAAATCCAACAAAATGTTAAAACAATTAAGATTTTAAAAAAAAGGAAAAACATATCAGTGCAACATCATCATTGCAATATTCATACTAAATGTCTATCAGCTGCCTCCGACTGAAAACGTATTTTTTTTTGTTTTGTGAGAACAACATCAGCGAAGTGCCAGCAACAATGCATAAAGCTCGGCTGTCTTTACGCCCTCCCCGGGGCACACGGGAAGAGGAAGAGGGCCGTTTACCCGCCGACCCATCACCACGTTTCTGTGAAACACTCGTCCATGCGGTTTTGGGTATTGTCACTTCACAAAGCCATGATATGAAAATATTTACCACAATGACATATGTTGGGAGAGGATGAAAAAAAAATCCACTTCCTCTCTGTATGTAAGAACCGGGTGGATTTTCTGGATCCGTCGCTGTAATGACGCAAGTGAGAGTGAGTGAGCGTACACAACTATCTGCAGCCATGTGTGTACAACCAGTATGCAGGTGTTCATCATGTACGCCTGTTTTTAATATGTGTGCGAACGTTTTCTCCGTGAGTGTGTTGATACCTGATTATTTGTGTGCATTGCTGTAACTGCAAACATGCTTGTATGTGTGCCCTTTGAGTACTAGGGTGCCTGTGTGAGCCCCACTTGCCTGCGTACGTGCTTGCCTGCACACTTGCAACTTTGCATGTTCGTGTATCTTTGTGCATGTGTGTGTGCGCGCGCGTGCGCGCGCGCGTGTGTCTCAGTGTCACCTCTTTGTGTTACAGGAAAGAGCCAGCAAGCTGTTGAGTGTCTGACAGAGCTACCACTGTGGCTTCATCAAACACACACATGGTTACTATTAGACCATATGGCTTCAAGAAAGAGAAAAAAGAGGGGAGGGAGGGAGAGAGAGAGAGAGAGAGAGAGAGAGAGAGAGAGAGAGAGAGAGAGAGAGAGAGAGAGAGAGAGAGAGAGAGAGAGAGAGAGAGAGAGAGAGAGAGAGCGAATGAACAGGCGAGAGAGCAAGAGAGGGTTGGTAGAGACAGGGAAAAAGAGGAGGGGGGTTGAGAGAGATAGTGAAAGACATACATAGATGGAGAAACTGAGAGGGAGCGAGATAGGGCATGAAATGATGAAAGAGAGAAAGAAAAAATGAAGACTTTCACTTTTAAAAGCTTTTTTATCAAAAAAATTAAAAAGATGCATCAAAATCCAAAATAATTACGCTGCACACTGGTCAGTGTTTTAAAAGAAAGAAAAAAGCTTAGAGAACGAGGAAGTGACAGCAACAGGGAACTCAAGGGGGAGAAATAATAAAAGACAGAGCCAGCCTAACAGTATTCGAGAGGAGGGAGATCATAGAGATCCAATGAGTAGAATGGACATTCCCATTCAAATCAACATAGCTGGATGGTCAGAGCCATTTTTATTTGAACCGCTGCCATTGTGGCGGGTTTCTTCCTCCTCCTGGGTTATATTGGCGGTTGGCATCCGAAATGTTGCCTTACCGCCACCTACTGACATGTAATAACTTGACAGTACTGACTTATTGTACACCCAAAGTAATCCCATTCACGATATTGTCCATTCTATAACCCAGACCCAGTCTGAGTTGATGCAAATCCTTCCCCCAGTGTAACATCTAGATCTTCTCCAGATATGTCCACTCCATTCAAGTATCTCCTGGCAACGTCCAGCACCATCTTAATTCTTTCTGACTTCGTCTTTATTACAGCAGCACAATTTATGACCATGGCAATGAATGCCAAAAATCTGTTCTTGTCCATGCAGATATTCTGGTCAGCTCCATTCATTTTCTGCTCCAGTTCTTTTTGCACTTCCACCTCCACTTCATTTCTCTCCATTCTCTTAGCAGCTTCAGCGTACAACAATCTCATTTCTGCTCTCATCATATTCACTTTCTCTTCCTTAATCATTTTTGGACACTGTGCTGACCCCGTATTGTGATTTCCCTTGCAGTGCAGGCACTGTGCTTGTGCTTTCTCAAGTTTACACTCCTCCACCTTGCAGTTGTCTGCCTCACATCTTCTGACCCCATTACATACTGCAGCAACATGTCGATATTCTTGACAACAAAAAAGTCTGAGAGGAGCTCCCATACGGCCTCACCCTGTAACTCACATAATCAAGGTACACACTTTCTGCCAATTCCCCTTCAAAAGTCAAACACGGAATTACTATCCTCGTTCTTGGAATCTTCTTCTTGCCTCACACACACCTGCAACATCCCGAAACGACTCAGCTTCTACTGACAGTGGCATGTCACTTACCACTCCATTCTTCTTTGCTCTTCACCCGAGTGGGAAGCAAGTCACACAGAGACTTCTAAATATCTCGATCTTAAGGGCTCTATCTCTGCGACGTGTTGATATACAATCAGTGATAACCACCCCACTTCTAGTTATCCTGATTGTACATTTCCAAGTTTTCTCCCTACAAACTTTCTAACATCATGTGGGTCCTTGAAAAGCCCGTCTTCTCCTGTCACGGCTTTCATCTCAACGAGACACATCTCCCCTGTTCCCAGTGACCGACTAGAATCGCTTGGTCAATTCTGATGTATTCTTCCTTTTCTTATTTTCAGACCCTCTCGTGTCCTCATCTTCATTTCCGGTGTTGCTCTCCGACTCTGGCGGCACTTCTGCCATGACCCCCCCCCCCCAGTGGGCTTCTGAGAGGGCTAACTTCCCGACTTGCAAGAAGTCGCAGACTCACTGAGGCCAAGTAGGTGAGGTCTTGCAGTAATGACCAAATGAGCAGTGGAGTTTTTTGTTTGTTTTAATTGAGGACCATTCCGATATACGGACATTACAGATATGTGCTCACAAGATTATAAAACCGGGTAAGAACTTCACAAAAGGATAAAATAAAAGATAAATACGAAGACACAAAACTTAACATTGGGGTAATGAACTACATTATTATAAAACTATGAAAAAGAACTCGTATCATAAACTATCAAATTATTCCTCTTTAAATAATTCATCATACATTTTCACAGTGTTATTACTTTTTTATATCATTTATAGGTTCCAGAGTCTTAACATACTCTTTAAATTCACCTAAAAATCAAGAAACATTTGGGGTGAGTTTTGTTATTCTGCATTTATGTACGTGAAATTTACCATACAGGATGAACAAATTTACAATGAATTCAATGTTATTTTTATCGTGTTCAAAATAAGTAATGACTAATTTACATTCAAATGTAATGTTATGTTTAGTTTTGCACAGTACATAATTTTTAATTTGATTCCAAAAGGTTATTGAATTTATACAATGGTAAAATAAATGTGTTGCGGTTCACTATTGCAAAAATTTCATTTGTTTTCTACATCCAAGAATTTGGAGAAATAAATGTTTGTTGGGTAAACAAGGATAGAGATTGAAATGTGCTGACAGGCGAGAAGAGTGTGCTGAGAATGTGGAAGGAGTACTTTGAGGGGCTGATGATTGAAGAAAATGAGAGAGAGAGAAGGGTGGATGACTGGGGATAGTGAATCAGGAAGTGCAGTGGATTAGCAAGGAGGGAGTGAGGGCAGCTATGAAGAGGATAAGGGGGGAAAGGTGGTTGGTCCAGATTACATACCTGTGGAGGCATGGAGATGTTTAGGAGAGATGGCAGTGGAGTTTTTAACTAGATTGTTTAACACAATCTTGGAAAGAGAGAGGATGCCTGAGGAGTGGAGAAGAAGCATACTGGTACCGATTTTCAAGAATCAGGGCGATGTGCAGAACTGTAGCAACTACAGAGTTAGAAAGTTGATCAGCCACAGCATGAAGATATGGGAAAGAGTAATAGAAGCTAGATTAAGAGGAGAGGTGATGATTAGCGAGCAGCAGTATGGTTTCATGCCACGAAAGAGCACCACAGATGCGACGTTTGCTTTGAGAATGTTGATGGAGAAGTATAGAGAAGGCCAGAAGGAGTTACATTGTGTCTTTGTAGATTTAGAGAAAGCATATGACATTTAAATGCAAACAAACGTCCACTTTGATACTTTCTATTGCTGGTACAATCAAGACAATAACTAATCTTCAAATGTCCAAAGCATATACAATACCACACCTCCTCTTTCGGGTGCCGAGAGAGGAGGTGTGGTATTGTATGAGGAAGTCGGGAGTTGCAGAGAAGTATGTAGGAGTGGTGCAGGATATGTATGAGGGAAGAGTGACAGTGGTGAGATGTGCAGTTGGAATGACAGATGGGTTCAAGGTGGAGGTGGGATTACATCAAGGATCGGCTCTGAGCCCTTTCTTGTTTGCAATGGTGATGGACGGGTTGACGGATGAGATCAGGCAGGAGTGTCCATGGACTATAATGTTTGCAGATGACATTGTGATCTGTAGTGAGAGTAGGGTGCAGGTTGAGGAGAGCCTGGAGAGGTGGAAGTATGCACTGGAGAGAAGAGGAATGAAAGTCAGTAGGAGCAAGATGCAATACCTATGCGCGAATGAGAGGGAGGACAGTGGAATGGTGAGGATGCAAGGAGTAGAGGTGATGAAGACATATGAGTTTAAATACTTGGGGTCAACTGTCCAAAGTAATGGAGAGTGCAGAAGAGAGTGCAGGCAGGGTGGAGTGGGTGGAGAAGAGTGTCAGGAGTGATTTGCGACAGAAGGGTACCATCTATCCATTAACCAAACTGTTTATCCTGCTCTCAGGGAAGGTTTACAAGGTTTTCTTTTATTACTTTATTAATCCCCATGGGGAAATTCTTCCTCTGCATTTAACCCATCCCAGCTGTGTAGCTAGGAGCAGTGGGCAGCTGCCGTGCTGTGCCCGAGGACCAACTCCAGTTTGTCTTGCCATGCCTCGGTCAGGGGCACAGAGAGCAGTATTAACCCTAACATGCATGTCTTTTTGCTGGTGGGGGAAGCCGGAGCACCCAGAGAATACCCATGCAGACACGGGGAGAACATGCAAACTCCACTCAGAAAGGACCTGGGATGACCCCCCCAAGATTGGACAACCCCAGGGTTCGAACCTAGGACATTCTTGCTGTGAGACAACAGTGCTAACCACTGCGCCACTGTTCCCTCTGCCATTTAATACCTGTAAAATATTGTCCCAAACAGCTTTCCCTCCAGGAGTAATTTTCCTCGTTTCATAGAATTTATTACGTATGTGTGTATTTGTGCATTTAACATTTGTGCATTTAACATTCATCTGAAGATTAATAATATTAACATTATGAATGTCTATCAGCTAATGGATGGACATTCATAATGCCAATATTATTAATCTTCAAAGTAGGTTTTATCCTCAGTGCTTGTTGAAATTGTAGATGACTTTGCATTAGATGGGAAAGACTTTGGGGAACAGCTTTCATTACATAGTTAAACGCTCTATTTGTTACAGCAAAGGATTTGACAAGGAGGAATCGTTCATAAATTAACACTTATTGCACTTAAATTAGCACTCTTAGCACTTATTGTATCCACTCATTTAAAAAGAAAAAATCTCCTTCTTGCGCTTTTAGTTTAGCACTGGTTTTTGCTCTTAGATGCTTGTTTAGAGAGAAGATGCACTTATGACCTCTGATGACTAGTAGTTCTCCTGATTTCCTACGTTAAATGCACTTATTGTAAGTCGCTTTGGATAAAAGTGTTGGCTAAATGACTGCAATGTAATGTAATAAATAAGCAACAAACCGTTGTCATCAAACAAATCACTTACATAAATTATATCTTTATCTGCCCAATCTTATTTGAAAATGGATTTGTTTCCCAACAGTAATGTCTTCATTATTCCATATTATGGTTGTATGTGGGGAAAAATTATGTATGTAACATAATTTCTATGCCAGGAGGGCTTGTTGGTAAAATTTAGATAATTTTAAAGGCAGTTTAGTGGTGTTGAAGTTACATATTAGAAGAAAAGAAAGACCTCACACTTTTCTAAAAATATTGTTTGGAATAAAATACCAAACCGAGTTTGGGGCTTTGATGCATTCCTTGATCCATTTTATTTTAAATGTATTATTTAAGCCAATGAAGTTCAATAACGCAAATCCACCTTCTTTCCTGGAACCTGAAAGTGAAATGGTAGGAATACAATTTTTAATGTTATCAAAGAACTCCTCACAATGTTTTGGTTCAAATTGGATTTATATAATTCTTTATAAAAGTATCCTAAATGTTCTGTTATTTTTTGGGGGGTTAGTGCTAATGTTGCTATTTATTCTCAGTGCAGAGATTTTTTTTTACAGCTACATTTTTCCAACACAAAAAAATAACTAGTGTTTTTTTCACCATTTTCTAACCATCTTGCCCTGGATCATATAAAGGAACCTTTAGCAGCCTCAACATATAGTCCATCTGTTTCACCTTGGAGCTGCAACAGATTTAATTTCTTGTTTTCTGAAAGACATTCTTTATTCATTAAAGTTTCAAATTTCTCCATAATTTCTAATCTTGTTTGGTTGAGCGGTATTTTTTTTTTTGGCGTTAGGACTCGAAATGGGGTTTCAGGTCCAGATGAGCACAGCAGAAGCGTGCCTTCGTTGTTAAAATCCATAAGAAGGTTCCCCTTCTCCTTATCTCGTTTTGGCATGTTGGCACATAGCAGGCAGATAATGTTAGCTCTAAAACAGGTTAGTTGATGTTAGTTTAACTTATCCAATTACGACTTTCATCCAGAAATAATCCATATGTTTTGGTCTAGTGTCTTTAAAGCGCTTGCCTTACATGTGACATTCCTTCGGGTAGATATTTCGGGCCTTCTATTCGAAGTTTAAGCAGCTGGTACTCAAAGCTTTTCGGAGGTCAAAACAAAACGCGCACGCCAGCCGCCATTTTGACCGGTCTCTTGAGGAGTGGAGCAGTATGAACATTAACGGCCCCACTGACGTCTGTTGGCCCCATAACATCTAACAGCAATCACCATTTTCTTTTGAACTACTTAAATGACACGGTTAACAGTTCAATGTCCATTCTACTCTCATTCAATTTCTATGAGGGAGATAGGGGAGGGGGGCAAGAGAGAGAGAGAGAGAGAGAGAGAGAGAGAGAGAGAGAGAGAGAGAGAGAGAGAGAGAGAGAGAGAGAGAGAGAGAGAGAGAGAGAGAGAGAGAGAGAGAGAGAGAGAGAGAGAGAGAGAGAGAGAGAGAGAGAGAGAGAATGGGGGTGAGGAGGAGAAGTTGAAAGAATAAAAATAGAGGTGGGGTATGAGTGGTTCCCAGGTAGCTCCGCTGTGTAATCCTCTTTGTTATTAACGCTCTCATTCTTTAGAGCCATTTATGTGTCTGCTCTATTTCCTAATCTCCTCTGTTTCCTGATGTTTTGACCATGTTGCTCATGGCGAGTTTGTGTGTGTCTCAGAATCAGAATCGTCTTTATTTGGCCAAGTATGTTTATGCATACATGAATCTGGAATCTGTTTGTTTCAGTTTAGTGGCTCTCAATGTATTTACATAGAATAATAGCACAACAATCTTCGGGAATATATACAAGGAATGACTATATACAGGTGAAACAGGAAGGCAATAGTACAATGGTGCAGAATGCAAAGATGATGAAACAAACATGTTAGCAGGTTACTTATATACATGAGGGAGGTGGGCATGACAGAAAATGCATGCGGGATGCTGGAACCTATCCCAGCAGTCATTAGGCGGCAGGCGGGGAGACACCCTGGACAGGCCGCCAATCGATCACAGGACATTTTTCCATGTTTCAATGTTTCTATTAGTCTAAGATTAAATTTTTTAAAATTAAAATATTTACTTTTTTAAGATTTTAATTTAGTCTAAGCGTGCTTAGATTTATCATGACAATGTTAAGTGTTCATCAGAGTGACAGCCTACGGAAAGAAATTGTTCTTGTGTCTGGTTGTTTTGGAGTACAGTGCTCTGTAACGCCTACTAGAGGGAAGGATTTGGAACAGGTTTTGAACAGGGTGTGATGGGTCAGCAGTGATGCTGCCTGCCCGATTCCTGACTCTGGAGATATATAAGTCCTGAATGGAGGGCAGGTTGGCACCAGTGATTTTCTCTGCAGTTCTAACTGTCCATTGTAGTCTATTCCTGTCCTGTTTGGTGGCCGATCCAAACCACACAGCGATGGATATGAAGAGAACAGACTGGATTATTGCAGAGTAGAACTGAATCAACACTTCCTGATGCAGGTTGAACTTCCCGAGCTGACGGAGAAAGTACATCCTCTGCTGGGCCTTTTTGATGATCATGTCTGTGTTGGAGGCTCATCTTAGGTCCTGGGAGATTGTGGATTCCAGAAACCTGAAGATTTCCACAGCAGACAAGGTGCTGTTTAGTATGGTGAGGAGGGGCGGGGGCTACTCCTGAAGTCCATTGTCATCTCCACTGTTTTGAGTGTGTTCAGTTCCAGGTTGTTATGGCCACACTAGCGGGCCAGCTGATCAACCTCCTGTCTATATGCAGACTCATCACCATCCTGGCCAATGATGGTTGTGTCATCTGCAAACTTCAGGAGTTTAACAGATGGGTCACCTGAGGTGCAGTCATTTGTGTAGAGGGAGAGGAGTAGAGGGGAGAGCACACAGCCCTGGGGGGCACCAGGGCTGATTGTCTGGCTGCTGGATGTGATTTTCCCCAGCCTGACCTCTCCGTTTGTGTCTTAAGTGCATCCAGTTTCGTTTTGTTGAACAAGCTTTCATTATTTGTTTTTCGCCACCAAGGTATAATTTTTGCAACTGTTTCATAGCTCTTCAGAGATGATATGTTCTAACAAAATGCACCTGCCTTTTGCCCATTTTACCCATTTGAACTCTTTTAATTCCTTTTTACCCCACCTAACCCCCCCTTTGATACACAGTAAATACTCAACTGATAGAGAAGGCACATATCCAAGATCACATATACATATACTTGCCTCCTCCATTCAAAGCTACAATACACACAAACATAAGTACCCTTTTCTTTGTCATTGTTTGTTGCTTTTTTCCGGCACCATGTCATGGCATTTGGAAGTGCATATATCTCTCTCTTCGGGTAGTTTCCAAGTTCATCCTATAATTTACATATGCACAGTACACATATACTCCTGGTCTGTAATCAAAATACACAAATAAGGTGACATGTAATCTTTTGGGACGTGCTGGCTATAACAATTCATGTTTCCCCTTTCATTTCTGTGCGCATCGTTTCAGAAAGTCTCCTCTTGCTTGTCTAGCAGGACCCCTGAATGCTTTCAGTGGTAAAACTACAGAAGAGTTGTATACCGTGCCGTTGAAATAATCAGTAAATACAGAGCTCAACAGTTTGGATAGGGTTTTTATTGCAGGGTCTGGTAATACGGATAATCTCCTTCAGGAAACAACACTTTTATGGCATCTCTCTTTTTCTATTGTTTTTTTTATTGCAGTTTCTGTTGTTTGTGCATATTGCTTTAATTTGCTCCTTCAGATGTCAAGTGCTTATCTATCTATCTATCTATCTATCTATCTATCTATCTATCTATCTATCTATCTATCTATCTATCTATCTATCTATCTATCTATCTATCTATCTATCTAGCTATCTAGCTAGCTAGCTAGCTAGCTATGTGCAGATTTTTCCATCTTTATACAACTTGTTTGCCCTCTCATGCTCTGTCACCCATTCTGCCCTGTACTCATTTGGGTCCCAGATTACAGATGTCTTCACAATGTTTTTGAGTTTCAGATTTCACAACTGTTTTTCAATGATGCCATCCTTCTAAATGTGATGAAATTCTCAGTTGGGCCGGTGTAGAGTGTAGATGGTATATGGCGTGTTAGTAGGCGGACACGTGGCTGCAGGACCATAACTCCTCTCACTTCTGAGCCCGAGTTCAGCCATTCAGTCATTTACCTCGAAATTGTAACTAAATTGAAATTGGGATTATACATATTCCTCAAACAAAATATCAGATATCAGAACCACACACACACACACACACACACACACACACACGTCTTCCTTTCTCACATGGTTCAGCGGCACCCACACAAAGCTTCTGTCATGCCCCGTGTCTAAACACTGGCCCTCTGTAGTATTATCAGACGTTATAGTTAATGGACCCGTCCTAATGACAGCTTTAGCTGGCTCCACAGTCCAGATTGTGGAGATTGTAATGGTTGTGCTGCATTCCATACAGCATTGATATATGGACAGATCTACCACTGTTGGATGATGAGAGCAAAAGAAAACAGTAGCATATTATAATAATTTTTACTTTTCTTTCTTTTTTTTCCTTTATACTGTTCACTCTTCCTCTAATCCCCCTCTCTCTGTTCTGTACTTTTTTTTCTACTCCCATCTTCTCTGGTTTACTCTGCTGAGGTCTACTCTTCATATCCTGCAGATGTTGGATGCTAAATTACATTTAGTCACTTCAGGCATACTGGGGCATTAAAAAAATTGTACCGTATGATTTAGTATAGCCTCTCCTCCTCCTCCCACTCTTCTTTTTCCACTTCTCTTCACCTCACTTTATCTCTATTAATCTAAACCATCATGACTTTTCTCTTCCTCTTCTTATCCTCCTACTTCCTCTCCTCCTGCTACCCTTCTTGCACACATTAGCATTTGGCCATATTAGGAGACCAGCGCCGCATCGATGCAAGCGAACGTGAAAAAAGTAAAATACTTACAAAATTATAAACCCATCTAATTCTCCTTCTTTAGTCCCCCTTTTCTGTGTGTTATTGGAGACAGAAAACACTGGGTGTGTTGCGTGTGAAGGGAAGTTAATTGGGCTAACATGGCTCAACAGCCCTGCCGGTTAATGGTATCCGTTTACAGCCAAATGAACCAAACTAAGCGTACAAGAGAACGAGGTTACTGCTGCGACCCCAGCCAGAGCTGGTCAGCTTGAATCGGACTCATCTGGGGAGCAGGCTTTATATAAGCTTGATTTATTCAGATTTACTCATTTAATTGAATGACTGACCGGTGGCTGATTGAGATTTAAGGGAATTGCTGAATAATGGGAAAGAGCACGAGTGAATGGGTATGCGTTCAGTGAAGGGGAAAACAGCTTAAACTCTTGACCATAGCCCTGAGAGCATTGTTTGATGCTCAGTATGGGATTTGGACTGCTACCTGATTTCCTGCTGTTCCCCTTTGGTGTTTTGTAACAAGTTCAGGTTTGGCAGGGGCAAATGGTGTATTGGTCGTTTAGGAGGTTGCCAAACCGCGTAGAGGAGGAGGATATCCTGTGCTGCGACCTTATCTCCTGTTAAAATCAAGCTGTTAGGTGGGTATACGCTACTGTGTAAATACAATACACTGTACACTATTTCCTAAGCTACGAGCAGGTATACCTACTACACCCCCCCCCCCCCCGAGTACAGTTGTTTTACTTTGTGGCTGTGTTGCGTCTTTTGCCCTGTTTCTTGCACAAAAATAAATGAAGAGCAAGTTAAGTAAAAGGTTGGCAACGTGTTTAAGAAGGAATTCCATCACATCATATCATATCATCACATCATCCCATCTGTATCATTTCAACAAAAAAATCCCCCCCCCAGGGTAGCAGCGATACTGTAGATGCTCCAAAAGTGGGATCTGTGTGTGATGGCTAGCTTTGATGGGAAAACCCAAAAAGACTAGAAGGGCTGATGTGTGACTGATACAGCACACCGCTGATGGCCGTAGCATTTGGCAATCTTGACAATATGGTAACTGTATTTTTGAACAATGTTTACTTTTTCACTGTGTAATTTAACAATGGAGAGTGATAAGAAAGCAGGCAGAGATGATGAAACATAAATGGCCATAAACGTAATTTAAACCTGTGGTCACCCACCGTGCCTCAGCCTGCAAACCAATCCTGGTCCCCCCCCCCCCATCTTTTCCTGTTAAAGTACATTGCTTCTTCCATAACTTTCGTTTCTCTTGTCCATGAAACTTAGAGAAGTTATGTTAACTATGTCAAAGACTGAACATTTTAGCGGCAGATATCCCAAATGGGGTCGCGGGCTCCAGCATCCCGCGACCCCATTTGGGATAAGTGGCTTGGATAACAGATGGATGTCTTGCATATTGCACAACTGTGATACTTTGATGTGACCTTTCATTGTCTGCAAATCTGTGACAGAATCTGCTCAAGTTAAACTGAGGTTTGAGATTAGTCTGGATTTTTTGTCGTGACTAACCATATGATGTTTAACCCAACATTTTAACAGTAGATTTGTGTGGGAAAGTAAGACCATAGGCCGCAGCTGAGCAGAGTCGGACCTTCTTGTAAATGTGACCACAGCCATTCCCCTACTCATAGCTTTATAGTGGTCTAATGGTCTGCTGGTGTGTGTGTATGTGTGTATGTGTATAAGTATGAACACATACAGGGGTGTGTTTTTTTTCTGTTTGAATTTGTATGTGAAAGTGTGTGTGTGTGTGAGTGGTGCAGTCAGAGGAAGTTGAAGTGGCATTTTAGTATCCTTTCCATGGCCCTATAAAAGCTGGGGACCATTTGTTAACTGTCAGTTGGTTTGCCTCTGTCCCCACTTTAACCCTAAATAAAAAAAATAAAAAAAACCCCACCAGAAATCTGTACTAGCTCTGTGAAGGTGAACCACTCCATTACCTTCACCATCTGAGGCCACAGCATTTTTTTTCTTTTCACCATTTGGCGGTCTCTTCCCTCCAAATCACTTACTCACCACTGAATCAACCTCGTCTGTCTGGAGGCAGTTGTCTCCCACGTGAATCTTGACACACGGGCTCAGCAGTATAAACTTCACATCCTCATTTGGTGAAACCCCAGAATCGTCATGGACAGCTTTGTAAATGACTTGAGGGAACTATGGCCTTGGCCCCCTCCCAAGCAGAGATTTTAGGCATCATTTCCTGTTAAAATATAAACAAAAAAAACATACCAGCGCTGATGCAAAACTGATTTGGCTGCCGTTGATAAAAGAACCTGACTAATCTGACTAATTCTTTAAAAATGTAATCTGCCATTTTATTTACTTTGTGGAGGTGATGCATGGCTTTCCTACACAAGTTATTTAGTGTGCACAATAGGTGGGCTGAATTTCATCCTGCTACCCCCCAGGCTGTGACTCAACACCGGCAGTTGGGTCTTGACCGGAGACTCCACGTCTTGTGACTTAACGTGTGAGCAATGACGGCCTCGGCCCGCCCCCGTCTCAGGTCGACTAAAGCCGGGATTCATTGACCGACTGATTCTTCTCTTATTAGGTGACATCTCCAGCTGGGTCGGCACTGTCCTCTGCCCGCTTCCTCCACAGCTGTTCTGTCCCAAACAGCCTGTGGAAGCAAAACACCGAGCCGAGACACGC
>NC_079219.1:16975809-16988309 GCF_029633865.1 Lampris incognitus
AAAAAAATTGCAGTCACCAAGAAAAATGGTCCTCCTCATATAAAGGGAGTATCCCAACAATGCCAGCAGTGATGCAGAGAATTGGCTGTGGCGACAAATATCCCCCATATCCACTGACGAGTCAAGAAACTGTTGAGTTTTGAAACACAGAGTAAGAAAATGACTAAAGTTAAAAAAATATGAAGGGTTACTTAAGAAAAATGAAAACAGAAACGAAGGAGAGAGAGAGAGAGAGAGCGAGAGAGAGAGAGCGAGAGAGAGACGGGCAAATAAAAGACCTAAGTGGGGTTGTAAAAACAGTAGAGTGAGAGGTATCGAAATATTTGACAGTTTGGTTTTCCTGTTATGAAATTGGAGTTGACATGAGATTTCCTCTAAAGTTTAACTATCAACAGAGCACTTGGGAAACTCTTTATCTTAGTTCCCTTCTTGTTTGACACAGAAAAAAAAAATACAACTGGTTTCAACTCACTGCAACCCGCTCATCTTACAATGACATCTCCCTTGTATGACCACCAAATATAAGATTTAAGTCAGAAATGGCAGACAACAGTCATCTGTAGATGGTAATATGTAGAAACACTCAGATATAGCCATCCGTCCATCCATTATCCAAGCTGCTTATCCTACGTACAGTCGCGGGGACACTGCAGCCTATCCCAGCAGTCATTGGGCGGCAGGCAGAGACACATCCTGGACAGGCCTCCAGTCCATCACAGGGCTGACACATTCACACCTAGGGATAATCTAGTATGGCCAATAGTATGACCTATATGTCTTTGGACTGTGGGAGGAAACCGGAGCACCTGGAGGAAACCCACGCAGACACGGGGAGAACATGCAAACTGCACACAGAGAATGACCTGGGATGACCCCCAAGGTTGGACAACCCTGGGATTCAAACCCAGGACCTTCTTGCTGTGAGGCGACCGTGCTAACCACTGTGCCACCATGCCACCTCGCTCAGATATATCCTGCTCTTAAATTATCTGTGCGCAGTTTCGATTCAAGATGGTGCCGTGGAAGGCAGCCTCAGCACAGCTCTCTCTAGTACTTTCTTTGTTTTAGTGTCTCTGTGTTCCGGTTACTTTTGTTTCTCTGTATGTCAAGTGACTCAAACCCAATTACTTTCACTAGAGAAGAACTGCTTGACATTATGCAGTTATGTCTAGGTAGTTTTTCCATTATTTTCACAAACCTGGACAGTTTTTTTTGGTGGAAATCTTAGTTGGAAGAAAAGCAGCTCTCTGTGAGACATGGAGGAGACGCATACAGGGGAAGTGGGCCGGTGCGGCGGCGAGGCTCCGACAATAGGGGTGTCGATCTGCACTCCCAGCAATTCACCTGGCGAATCTCCACTCCATGCCCAACAAAATGGACGAGCTGCTTCTCCTCAATGGGACAAACATGGACTCTGCACGTTCTGCTAACCTTTGTTTCTGAAACCCGGCTCAGCGAATCCAAGCCCAAGAGTGGATTACATCAGCTGTGCTTCAGCCTACATCGAGCAGAGTGCATAACAGTGCTATCGGGGAAAGCGAAGGGTGGAGGAATTTGCTTCAACATAAACAAAAGTTGGTTTACAGATGTCAGTGTTAAGCAAATACCTCAGCCTGAACTTGGAGTCATTGTTCATAATCTGCAAGCCAATTTATTCACCGCAGGAGTTTACAGCCTTCATCCTGATTGGTCCCCTCCGAGAATCGTCACCTTAATGTGGTGGAGGGGTTTGGGTGATCCTGGGAGCTCTGTTCTCAGAGGCAATAGCTCCTGGTAGTGTCTCGTTAGGCAAATTGGTCCCAGGGGAGGGGCCATACTAAGAGAAATTCCCAAGAAACCCAATGAATTTACAACAGCAGAGCCACAGCACCTCCCCTGGAAAAGGGAAACTGGGGCCCCCTCCTGGAGGCAGACCTGGGAAGGTACTTGCTGGCGAGTGATTGGTGGCCGGGCTTTGGCCCATGAGGCCCGGTTGGACCAAGACCAAAAAAACAACATGGAGCAACCACCCCGTGGACCCATCATCTGCGGGGATGAGCGTTGAGGTAGGGTGCAATGCAGGCTGGGTGGCAGGCAAAGGTGGGGACTGGGGTGTGTCAACTTGCGGCATTGCACACTGGTCCTCGGGACATAGAATGTCACATCTCTGGCAGGGAAGGAGTCTGAGCTGGTAAGGGGGATGGAGCAGTACCAACTAGATATAGTTGTGCTCACCTCCACACATAGCATGAGCTCTGGCACCAAATTTCTGGAGAGGGGCTGGACTCTTTACTTTTCCAGAGTTAGCCAAGGTGACAGGCGCCGGGCGGGTGTGGGGATACTAACAAGTCTCTGGTTGAGTGCCACCGTGTTGGAATCTCCCTGGGGAATGAGAGGGTTGCCTCTATACAACTGTGAGATGCTGGAGGAAGACTCTCACTGTTGTGTGTGCTTACACACCGAATAGCAGTTTGGAGTATTGGGCCTTCTTGGAGTCTTTGGTTGGTGTCCTGCATAGGGTTCTGCCTTAGGACTCTATAGTTCTGCTTGGAGACTTCAACACTCATGTGGGCAACAATGGAGAAACCTGGAGGGGCGAGATTGGGAGGAATGGCCTGCCCAATCGGAACCCGAGCGATGCCTTGTTATTGGACATCGGTGTGAGTCATGGATTGGCCATAACAAACACCATGTTCGAAAATAAGGCAGTTCATAAGTGTACTTGGTACCAGAATACCTTAGGTCAAAGATCGTTGATAGACTTTGTGGTCATATCATCAGATCTGCGGCCGTATGTTTTGGACACTCAGGTGAAGAGAGGAGAAGAGCTGTCAACTGATCACTACCTGGTGGTGAGTTGGATCAGATGATGGGAAAGGCTGCCAGACAGACCTGGCAAACCCAAACGTGGTGGGCCATGTTGAAAGCCTCTACTGCAGATTCGGCAGGTAGGAGCTATGGTCATACGGTCATTGGTGCCTGTCGAGGTGGCAACCTAAGAAACCGCTGTTGGACATCGGTGTTGAGGAAAGTTGTTAGGCTGAAAAAAGAGGCCTTTTGGGCTTGGTTGGCCCAGGGGTCTCCTGAAGCAGCAGACAGGTACCGGGAGGCCAGAAGGGCTGTGGCTTCAGCAGTCATGGAAGCAAAAACTCGGGTGTGGGAGGAGTTCGGCGCGGCTATGGAGGAGGACTTTCGGTAGACCTCAAGGAAGTTCTGGCAAGCCATCCGGCGACTCAGGAAGGGGAAGCAGGACATGACTCAGGCTGTGTTCAGCCAGGGAGGGGAACTGCTGAGCCGGACTGGGGATGTTGTCGGGTGGTAGAAAGAACATTTTGAGGCGCTCCTGAACCCGGCTAACACATCCTCAGTGGAGGAGGTAGAGTCTGAAGACTCAGGGGAAGCCCCACCAATAGCCCTGGCAGAGGTCTCTGAGGTAGAAGAGCTCCTCAGTGGCAAGGCGCCAGGTGTGGATGAGAGTTGCCCTGAGATGCTTAAGGCTGTGGACATTGCTAGGCTGTATTGGCTGACACGCCTCTTCCGTGTTGCATGGAGGTCAGGGACAGTACCTGTTAAGTGGCAGACAGGGGTGGTGGTTCCCATATTTAAAAAGGGATCGGAGGGTGTGCTCCAATTATCAGGGCACCACACTGCTCAGCCTCCCTGGGAAAGTCTACTTACTCTAGGGTGTTGGAAAGGAGGCTCCGACTGATTGCTGAACCTTGGATCCAGGAAGAATAATGCAGATTGCGTCCTGGCCATGGAACAATGGACCAACTCTTTAACCTTGCGGAAGTGCTGAGGGAGGCATAGGAGTTTGACCAGCCAGTCTACATGTGTTTTGTGGACTTGGAGAAGGCTTACGACTGTGTACCCCGGGGTGCTCTGTGAGGGGTACTGCGGGTGTATGGGGTACTGGACAGCTGCTACAAGCTATCCGGTCCTTGTATAACCATAGTGAGAGCTGTGTCCACATTCTCAGCACAAAATCAAACATGTTTTTGGTGGGTGTTAGACTCTGCCAAGGTTGTCCCTTGTCTCTGATTCTGTTTGTGATATTCATGGACAGGCTCTCAAGGCACAGCCAAGATGAGGAGTGTGTCCGTTTTGGGAACCTCAGAGTTGCATCTCTGCTCTTTGCAGATGATGTGGTTTTGTTGACTTCATCAGAACGCGACTTCCAGTGTGCACTGGGGCGGTTTGCAGCTGAGTGTAAAATGGCTGGGATGAGAGTCAGCCCCTCCAAGTCTGAAGCCATGGTTCTCTACCGGAAAATGGTGGATTGCTCCCTCCGGGTTGGGGATGGGTTGTTGCCTCAAGTGAAGGAGTTCAAGTATCTCAGGGTCTTGTTCACGAGTGAGGGTAGGATGGAAAGGGAAATTGACAGGCGGACTGGTGCAGCATCAGCAGTAATGTGGACATTGTATTGGACCGTTGTGGTGAAGAGGGAGCTGAGCTGGAAGGCAAAGCTCTCAACTTACCAGTCAATCTTCGTACCAACCATCACCTATGTTCATGAGCTTTGGGTAGTGATTGAAAGGGTGAGATCATGGATACAAGTGGCTGAAATGAGTTTCCTCTGTAGAGTGTCTGGTCTCAGCCTTAGAGATGGGGTGAAGAGCTCGGACATCAGGAGGGAGCTCGGAGTAGAGCCACTGCTCCTTTATGTTGAAAGGAGCCAGTTGAGGTGGTTCAGGCATCTGATTAGGATGCCTCCTGGGCGCCTTCCTTTGGAGGTTTTCTGGGCACGTCCAACTGGGAGGGAGACCCGGGGATAGACCCAGAACTCACTGGAGGGACTACATGTCCAATCTGGCCTGGGAACACCTTGCGATCCCCCAGGAGGAGCTGGAGGGCATTGCTGGGGAGAGGGACATCTGGAGTGCCCTATTTAGCTTGCTGCCACTGCGACCCAACCCCGGAGAAGCGGCTGATGATGAGATGATGAGATCCTGGCCGGTGTTTACATCCCACCCCAGGCCAGAATGAATAGTGCACTGCAAACCCTGGCCGACAAGATTACCAGCTTGGAACAAAAACATATAAAAAAAAAACTCCTCACTTTTCATAATCCTTGGGGACTTTAACAGAGCAAAATTAAACCACGAACTACCAAAATACAGACAGCATATTAATTTTCCCACTAGGGAAAATAACACACTGGACAACTGCTATGCACTTCTTAAAGATGCATATCACTCTGTCCCCAATGCAGCTTTGGGGCACTCTGATCACTGCCGGGTTCATCTTATTCAAATCTACAGGCAGAAACTAAAATCTGCAAAGCCTGTGGTTGGTTAAAACAGTGAAGAAACGGACCAGCCAAGCAAAGTAGGACCTGCAAGACTGTTTTGACTGCACCACTTGGAGTATATTTGAAGCTGCACCCAGCAACCTGGATAAACTAACTGACACAGTGACATCTTACATAAGCTTTTGTGAAGACATGCGTGCCTACCAAGACCTTTTGCACATCTAACAATAACAAGCCATGGTTCACAGTCAAACTAAGACAACTTTGGCAGGCCAGGCAGGATGCCTACAGTAGTGGGGATAGAGCCCTGTATAAGCAGGCCAGAAATTCACAGACAAAGGAGATCGGCACGGCTAAAAGAAGGTATACTGAAAAGCTGAAAAACAGGTTTTTAGCCAACGACCCTACATCAGTGTGCAGGGGCCTGCAAGACATCACAAACTACAGAAGATCAACTCCCCATGCTGAGGCAAACAAAGACCTGTCTGATGACCTGAATGTCTTCTATTGCAGGTTTGAGAGGGACAAATCCACACCCCTCACCCACTCCAGCCCAACGACAACAGCCCCCATCACCCCTCTGGCAAGCCCCCTACTACCCCCTCTTCCCCAATACTCAGGCTGCATTTGAGATAAGTGTAGAGGACGTGAGCCAACTTTTCCAGAGACGGAAGACCAGGAAGGCACTGGGTCCAGATGGTGTCTCCCTATCCTGTCTTAAAGCCTGTTCTGATCAATTGGCTCCAGTCTTCACGCAGATCTCCAACAGGTCCCTAGAGCTGTGTGAAGTCCCATCCTACTTCAAACATTCCACCATCATCCCGGTCCCCAAGAAACCCTCTATCACAGGACTGACTGAATACAGGCCTGTCGCTCTGACGACTCTGGTCATGAAGTCTTTCAAACGACTGGAGTTGGCCCACCTGTAGAGCATCACAGGACACCTGCTGGACCCCATGCAGTTGCCTACTGGGAAAACAGGTCAGTGGATGATGCAGTCAACATGGCTTGTACTACATCCTGCAACACCTTGACTGCCCAGTAACATATGCAAGGACCCCGTTTGTGGACTTCAGCTTGGTGTTCAACACCATCATTCCAGAAATCCTCTCCTCCAAACTCTCTCAGCTCACTGTATCCCCCACCATCTGTCAGTGGATCAACAGCTTCCTGACAGGCAGGAAACAGCAGGTGAGGCCGGATGAAGTCACTTCTGGTATACAGATAGTCAGCACTGGGGCTCCCCAGGGATGTGTCCTCTCTCCACAGCTCTTCTCCTTCTACACCGATGACTGCACCTCCAACGTCCCTGCTGCTAAACTCCTGAAGTTTGCAGATGACACTACGGTCATTGGACTCATCTAGGATGGCAACGAATCTGCATATCAGCAGCAGGTTGAGCAGCTGGTGCTCTGGTGCAGTCAGAACAACTTGGAGCTGAACATGCTCAAGATGGAGATGACAGTGGACTTTCAGAGACATCTCTCAGCACTGCTCCCCCTCACAGTATCCAACAGCCCTGTGTCAACTGTGGAGACCTTCAAGTTTCTGAGAACTACCATTTCCAAACACCTGAAGGGAAAGACCAACATCAGCTCCACCCTCAAAAAGGCCTAGCAGAGGATGTTCTTTATATGTGACAATTGAGGAAATTTGGTCTGCCACAGGAGCTGTTGAGCCAATTCTACACTGCAGTGATTGAATCTGTCCTGTGCACATCCATCATGGTCTGGTATGGAACAGCAACAAAAAAGATAGGAATGGACTGCAGCGAATAGGAAGGACAGCATAAAAAAAACAATAATTGGAGCAGCCACAAAAAAGGATAGGAATAGACTGCAGCGAGTAGTAAGGACAGCAGGGAAAAAAAATCATTGGCACTCCCTTGCCCACTCTGCAGGACGTGTACACCTCTAGAGCCCGGAAACGGGCGGGCAGAATCAGAACAGACCCCCCCCCCCCCAACACACACACACACACACCCAGGACACATTCTGTTTGAACTCATACTCTCTGGCAAGCACTACAGAGCAATGTGCACCAAAACCACCAGACACAGGAACAGTTTTTCCCACAGGGCATCTCTCTCATGAACTCTTAACAGCAGGGTGCAAGAATAAACATTTATTATGTAAATATGACACTTTATAAATACCCCCCTCTGATCAAGATGTCTCACCTAAATAACTACGATGTGCACTACCTCTTTTTAAACCAGATGTGCAATACAAAAGTTTGTGTAATAAAAATGTACAACTGTAAATACATATACAACTGCTGTATCTAGGTTACAAATTATTGCTGTTATTGGTATAATAGATGGGCATAGGTTGTTGAAAACTGTATAATAGTGACATACCTGTTGTGTATACATGCTTGCCTCCAATGTCCTGTTTGTTGTTCAATTTATTTCTTCTGTTTTTTCTTTTTCATTTTTTGTTGTTGTTTTTTTGTTGTTGTTTGTTTTTTGTGTGAGTGATGGCTGCAAGTGCTAGAAGCTGCGGTGAACCGGAGTCAAATTCCTCATGTGCACCGGCACACTTGGCCAATAAAGCTGATTCTGATTTCATATATGGACCTGTGTTTCTTTTTGTTTTTTTTTAACCTGGTCATGCACACACATAGGTCTTAAAAGTTCATTTTAAAATCAATACATCCCAGAGGTCAAGAACAACTTTAAACATGGGTGGAATGTGAATAATTCTGTTGATCCAATTAGCTGTTGGCCTACCATGTCAGAGACAATCAGAACTTGGGACAAATTGTACCGACGGGTCATTAGAGAAAAACTTAAGGCCAAACACTAATTAGCCTGCTACCTTTTAATTCTTACAAGCTCTGTATAATGGCCGACACTGCTAACATTGCTGCGACGCACACAATCCGACTGAGGCACATTGGAGCACAGACACACAGCACAGATCAATGCACACACACACACAAACACATTTGGAAGCACAGGCACAAACACAGTTGGTAATTTTTTGAGGCACACATACCTGTTAATCCTTGTCTCATGATCCAGGTGACAAGTTGGCTACTGTGACTAAATTGAACGGAGCACATCTAAGATATAACCTGCCGTGTCTGCATTCAGACAAGCAACTGGCATATAAAGACAATTAATTTGGGGGTAAAAGAAACTGTCCTTTTCTAAGTGTGTTTGTCGCAGAAAGCCGGACATTTTCTGCACAAGGTGTGAGGGGGAGTCACACTGTATACCCTTCAGGATCTTAAACAATCTCAGCTGCATTTTCATAATGGGACAACGGAATCCAGTGCAAGTGTTATGCAGCGTGGCGCAAACAAAGTAAAAATATCTTATGTCATATTAGTTATTTGATTAGCTCTTTGTTGTGTGATAAGAGTGATTGGCATTTTTAGTGCTCTGTGTCACAGGGGGGGAGCAGGAATTGAGGACCCAAATGCAGGAGCGTTAACAGGTGAAACAAAAGGTTTAATGGTAGGAAACATGAGGGTATCAGGAACACACAAGGGCACATGACGGTACGTTCTGGCAAAAAAAAAAGGAAAAAACAAACTAAACAGCCAAACTTAAATATACAGATGCTTAATTGAAAAATGAACAACAGCTTTGGGGCAAATGGGTAACAGAGGAAAACTGGACAGGATTCCGGACTGGGATGGTGTCAGAGCAGGACCAGACAACATGAGATGCAGTAAACAGGACTGGAGTGGCTGGAACCGGGAGTGGCCGTGACAGCTGTCACAGAGAGTTGAACCAGCTCATCTGGACACAAAGTTTAGTGGGAGTAACATTTCATCACTCATGTATATGTGACTTGGTCAGTCTCCGCTGACTGCAGGTATCCTAGCCTTATAAACACAAAAACGACCGAAACCGGTGATACAGCTAGCTAACCAAGTAATGTATAGATAGATGAGTGATGAAACGTTTCTCCCACCATACTGTGTCCACATGAACTGATTCACCTTTCTGGGATTTCCTTATCTGGATTATTGAGGATGCATCAATACACTATGACAGCTGTGTTAGCGCCCTTTTTAAAACAGATTATGTACGGCAGACAATGCCAATACGTTTCACCTCATGCCATATCTCTCTCTCTCTCTCTCTCTCTCTCTCTCTCTCTCTCTCTCTCTCTCTCTCTCTCTCTCTCTCTCTCTCTCTCTCTCTCTCTCTCTCTCTCTCTCCTTCATTAGCTGACTCTGCACGATGCGAAAGAGTAAAAAGAAGAATCTATGAGCATGTCTTTAGAAACCCTATTACTGAGCAGTAGCCCTGCACAATCTGATGTCGCCCTGTTGGTTTTGTTTCCACGACATCTTAATTAATGTTGCTCCAGGACCATCATTGCAGCGGACCAATCACGTTGTTGTGCTGTTGTGCATTTGCTACACTGGGAAAAGACCGGAAAAGACCTGGAGCAACATTAATTGTGGTGTTGCAGGAACAACACCAACATGGCGATATCAGATACACCGGTTAGCCCTGCATTAGCCTAGACATGCCATCTGGCCTAAAAGTGGGCTGGATTTGGTTGAAAGTGTAGAAGACATCTAAATCTTAACCTAAATACCCACGTCTAAAACAAAAGCAGTTAAAAGTATTCTAGCACGCTCTTGTGTTGAGTGTCTTAGACAGTTGCTTGGGTGACACATAATTATTTGAGAATGAATCAAACAGGTTGGTCTAAAAGCGAGCTTTGTTTAGCCATATATATTCTGAGTGAACACATTGCTGCCGCATTGAAATGGGGTCTAGTGCTCAGTGAGATGAAGCAGGGGTTCACGTACTTTCTCAGTGTCTGAAATCAAGTTAATGCCAGACACTGGCTCATAAAACTTGTTATTGTCATATATAGGGACCAACCAAAAAATAAAAATAGCCTACATCTCCCATTTGAGTCCTGTCCCAGAGTTGAAGAAACCAGGAAGTATCCAGTATCCTTCAACAGCTAGTCAGTTCTCTAAACAAAACTTCCTCCTCAGTGCTTGTCCTCCTCTACCCCTACTTCCTGAATCCATCTCAGTTATGCTTTTTGGCTACTTACTCTCACATTGTGAATTCTGAGCCCCTCCTTTTACAATTTCCTAGGTCATAACTATATATGAGATAAAGGAATGATAAAAGTAGTGAATTATGAGATAGTTTTTAAATCACCTTACTGTGTTTTTTATTCCACAAGTAGCATAAACTTAAATAATTCTCAGCAACAATTGACCACAATCTCTCATGTTAACCTTTTTTACCAGTGCGAATGAACTGCAAAACACTTGCATAGTGGACAGCGAAAACCTGATTATTATAATGTGGATATAGTGTCTTTCAATTCATGAGCAGATCCCACAGCTGCCATTGCTTGTGTGATCAGCCCTGAGTCTCACATGGAATATTGATTACAGCTGAACACCACCAGGACATAACTCCATTAAGGAGAGTAATGTAACGATGGAGACAGTGATACCATTGGCTTCATTCCCTGTCTCTCTCGCTCACCAATGCAACACTGTCTCCTCTTACTTCCTTTCTCTTTGCCTTTTCCTCCTATATTTTTTTCTGTCTCTTTACAGACGGTCTCCCTCCCACTCTCCCCTGCACCTTGACACATGATTATCTTGTCTACCCCGTGTCCCTAAGATAACATTGAGGACAGTTTAAGCTATTAAACAGCCCCTGGCTTTGTAACAGAGGAGCAGGCTGTGGTGAATTTATGATTCATCTAGTTACAGTGTGAAATCATCAGCGCCGGGCCTAAGAGTGCTTTGATTCACCAGCCAAGTGAATACGACTGGTTTCTCAGCAATTAAATCAGCAGCTTATTATCACTCTCAATTAAATCTCACTCACCCTGTGTGACAATCTCTTGGCTTCTTTCTATCCACAAGCTATCACGCCCTATTGCCAAGTGTCACAAACCGATCCACATTTGGGAATTATTACACGGTGTGGGGGAAAAGCGGTGACATTTAGCCAAAAGTTGAGTTTATACCAACAGCCAACCAAGGCCTTGACTTTTTCCTCCAATCACAAGCTCACATTGCCCTGAGTGTCAAAAGTGGACAAGCTATCTGCCTTGCACTCTTAGCAACAAAGGGTTTGCATTGTTAAAATGATCCATCCCTGAAGTTAAAAGGTACAGTTTCTTTTCTGATTGGACAGACTTATTGCTTTTGCCACATGAAGCGGTAGGGGGAAAATTCTTTCTGACTTGCAGCCAAGGGCTGAAATCTGGGCCAACATGATGCCAAGTCTTTGACATTTCCCCACCCTATGTGTCAGTAGTTTGTTTGTGCCCTGATCACTCCATTTCACCCCAGTCAGGCAGTTAAAATAGTGTCTGGGCCGAATGACTGATGCTGGCAGGTCTCTATATATCACCATGGTATGGTGACTCACGTGGAAGGACGCTATCGTGCACCCATATACGTAATTATACATGTAATTTCACATGCGTAGACAGGTGTAAAGGCACGCACACACACACACACACACACACACACACACACACACACACACACACACACACACACACACACACACACACACACACAGTATAAACCCTTAGAATTTCATACCCACCACACCATGCTGAATTACATTTTAATGAATTGCACACTGATTAATACTTTCCGTGGTCAGCTGCCTTTTAACTGTGCCTGTGCAAGCCAAGACCACTTCACGCCTGAATAAACTGACACATAAACCGCCATAAACATGACACGTGGACACATAAACCATGCCACGTGTTTGGAAAATGTACATGTGTCTGTCTCAGTCAAACGGGCATCTTGTGCTTACCTAGTCTATTGCAGATGTAACAGCATGGTATCTATGCATTTACTGTGCTGCCTTACTTGCAGGGGATGTTCAATAGCTTCCATTTTACTTATTTTCTTATGCTGCTTCAAGCAAGCTTGATCAAAATGACAGAAATGTTAGTCCTAAATGGCAGCTATGTAATTTTCCTCTAACAAAGATGGTGGCTCCCTGAGTTAAAATCCTTCAGGCCCTCCAGGGCCATCCCAACGTTGCACCTTGCTATTCTGCTGCTTCTTGCACAGTAGTATCAGTCCAGCTGACTAACATATTCATGAACAGCACATATACTGTCAACATGAAGAAAATGTTGACAGTATTGGTAAATACTGAAAAATGCAAACAAATGTAGATAAGCATACAGATTATGCATTGATGCTGTCCATGCCCTGGAGTGATAGGCGGTCCGTTCTTGAGCGATCTTAAAATTCTCAAATCAACTTCATTTCCTTTATTTTTCTAAACATT